>NC_062284.1:69916934-70089434 GCF_902655055.1 Lutra lutra | reverse complement strand
ATTATTTTGTATTTCTAATTTAGGTGTGTCTACCTGCCATTTTGCCTGGGCTTTTCATTCTGAGGCTGAAGAAGAACTGATAAATATGATTCCGGCAATTCAGAGAGGGGACCCTCAGTGGTCTGAGTTAAGAGCTATGGGAATAGGCTGGTGGGTCAGGAATATTAACACTCTTCGAAGATGCATTGAAAAGGTAACTTTACTTCATTGGAAGCTCAAGTTAAAAAAAAAATCTTTAGGGGCGCCTGGGTGGCTCAGCGGGTTAAGCCGCTGCCTTCGGCTCAGGTCATGATCTCAGGGTCCTGGGATCGAGCCCCGCATCGGGCTCTCTGCTCAGCGGAGAACCTGCTTCTTCCTCTCTCTCTGCCTGCCTCTCTGCCTGCTTGTGATCTCTCTCTGTCAAATAAATAAATAAAAAATCTTAAAAAAAAAAAAATCTTTAAAGGACAAAAGATATTATCTTCCAGAAAATATGTAGTGGGGGGGCGCCTACGTGGCTCAGTGGGTTAAGCCGCTGCCTTCGGCTCAGGTCATGATCTCAGGGTCCTGGGATCGAGTCCCTCATCAGGCTCTCTGCTCAGCAGGGAGCCTGCTTCCCTCTCTCTCTCTCTGCCTCTCCATCTACTTGTGATCTCTCTGTCAAATAAATAAATAAAATCTTTAAAAAAAAAAAAAAGAAAATATGTAGTGGGGAATTAGTTTGCACATTTTGAGATCTTGAGAATTTCTTAAATAATAATATTTGGAGATTCCCAAAACTTGACCTTTATAAAATGCCTGTGTAGTATATCAATTGCCTTTTGCCATATATACTGAGTTTATATTTGTGGAGTTGCTTATTTTTTGCTATCAGTTGAAGTGTGTCAACTAGTTGGAGAAAATTCAAAAATCTTTTTTTTTTTTAAATAACTTGAAGTTTGCAGTGGATGTGAAAAGTACAGCCCAGGGAATATAGTCAGTAAGATTATAATAGCATTGTATTGTGACAGATGGTGACTGCATTTACTGTGGTGAGCATTGTATAATGTATAGTATTGTCAAATCACTGTTATACACCTGAAACTGCTTTAACACTGTATGTTGATTGTATTTCAATAACAATATTTACAAAAGAAAATAAAAAAATCTAAATTTAGTAAACAAACTTCAGTTCTTATCAGATAGGTACATTATAGATACAAAAATTATTTTTTATATAAAGGATTCTCTGTATGGCTAGGTTAATAAATAGCAAACTTCCTCTGTATACTTAAAATACCATTCAATAAAAGGTTTTGATTTGTGTGCACTTGAAGAATATATCTATGGCAGCAAATTAAACATGCTGTAAAATTTTTTATGACAGGCGTTTGGAATCTGTTTTCTGATAGATTCCCTTTAGAAAAAATTTGTTCAATAATTTGTTAGTGGAGGCTGAAAATTCCTTCAGTGTTGCAGAATCAAACCGTTATTGAGCACCTACTGTATGCCAGGTTGGTGCGAGTTGCTCTTCACAACTTATTTCATATAATCATCTTACTGGCCATGCGTGGCCATCTCCATTTCCACCTGATGGACTAGGGCTAGAGAGGTGAGGTAACCCACCCAAGCTCCTGGCATTTGTAAGTGTTAGACTGAGTCTGTGCCTGTTCTACTCTACTGGGGTTAGAAAGGTGGAATTCTCATTATTTACTTGTAGGAGCTCATCAAAATTCCCAGAAGTACAATTAATGATACTATATTTGTGAAGTACAGATTTATTTCTCCCAAGAGAAATTCATTCCTCTACAGTAGTAGTCATCAGATTTTATTGTCAGAAGAATCAGCTGGCAAACTCACTTAAAATGCATATCCTCCAGGCCAATTTTAGTTTGGTAGGTTGAGCGTAGCTAGGGATGTGCGGTCTTCATCTCAGCATCCTGAGATTCTGGTGTTCATTGTGGCCCTCGGATCAGTTTGAAATGTGAGCACAGAAGTGTCATTTTCCTGTTACATGCAAAGTTGCCAATAAGATAATCAGTGTTTCTCTCCTCAAAATAGGCACAAATGTAAGAAGGAATTTATTCTCATACCAACTTCTGGTGTATAGGGAAAGTTAATTGTTACAGCATGTAAATGACACAGTATCTACATTAAATTTTTTATATTCTGAATCAATGGAAAAAAGAGGACATATTTTCTCTGAAATGTTTCAGATTTTGGCTACAAAGATCTCCTTAATTTCTTGTCAGCAATCAGTTGTGTTATACAATTATTTCTGATATTTCTGATATGTTATATAATTATTTCTGTGTTATATAATTATTTCTGATTTAATTCCACAAGAAAAGTATCTCTTGAAATTGCATCAAAGGGATACATGAATTTTTTGCCTTGAGATATATATTATAAATCCTTAGTGAAACATGAATAAAAATTTCTCTAAAAATTATTAAACATCAAAATACTAAGTTAAATAATTGAAGACAGAGAAAATATTAAAAAAGAAGAGAAATAAACAGGTATAGAGAATACAGCATTTTCATGATGCAGTTTCCCCGTCTCCCATTCCTTGGTAGTTTTCTGCTTCACCATTAGTCACTGTGAACTAATAAAACAAGTGTTGTTTTTTATTCTTATATCTCTCAGCATAGTGATTTGCAGAAGTTATCTAAGTGTCCTTGAAAAATTAAGATACTGTCTGTATGATAATTGTGTTCAAAACAGTATAATTATGTATAATAATGTTATTGGCTTAATTTTTAAACTTAACACTGAGTTGATTGGTTCTGTATGAATTCAGCAACATTGGCTATAAGCTCTGAGGAGATTAATGAATCATGTGTTCATTAAGACTCTTTGTCATGGAATTTCTAAGAATTGAAATTTGTAAGCTCTTGAAAATAACGGAGCTTCAACCTTCTGTGTTAATTACGTGCCAGAAAGAAGGTGTCAGTCTTTAGAATAGTCAAAATTTGATTGGAAAAATATCAGAAAAGAATGTTTCTTTAAAAAGTATGTTTACAAAAAACACTGGAACACTCACTTATTTTTGTCTATAGTTGTTTATGTGTATGTATATAATATTTATTCACAGATGTCTGTATCAGTATGAGTTGAGAGAGCTTTAAATTGTGAAATCACATTGACTATGGAAGTTAGCAATTTAGCTTTTACAAAACATTAAGAAATGTAACATTTAATTTTCAAGAAAAAGATCACATCTGTTGATTCTTTTTTGTTTCATGTGGTAGACAGTTTTATTACTACCTGGGTTCTAATACCTTTTCCACCCCTTAATGTGTGACCTTAGGCAGTTCACTTAACCTCTCTGTGTCTCTGTTGCTGCCTTTGTAAAATGGGGATAATCCTCATGGATTGTGGTAATTTAATAAGATAAATAAACGGCACTTAGACTGGTGCCTGGTACATGGAAGTAATTAGTAAATTGCTAGTTGCTATTATTATTTTTATTATAATTACTGGCATACAAATAGTTGTCTCTCAGAGCTACTGGAGATTGTGGAATAGAGCCAACTTTTCTCATCTCCATGGTTACTATCAGTGATGTAAGAGCAGGGAAGCATTAATTGTTGGTTAATTGGTTGTAATTCTTTTATCAAATAGTTAATTTCATAGATTGTTTTATTTACCATTTAGGTTGCCAAAGCTTCTTTCCAGAGGAACAATGATGCCTTGGACGCTGCGCTGTTCTACCTTTCCATGAAGAAGAAAGCAGTAGTGTGGGGTCTGTTTAGGTAAGTTCCTTCAACAATGAACATGATTGACTGGGATGAAGATTGTGCTGCAAATATTCTGATGCCAGTGCTTTTGAAAGTACTTAGATACGTGAGTGTGATCAGATCAGCTTACTTTTCTGTATCCTGGTTCCTTTATCTGCAAAAAATGGGTATAATATTGGTTCAGCGTAACCTAAAGGGTGGGATGTTGTTAAAAAAAAAAAAAGTTGATAGAAGCACTTTGAAAAGTAAACAGTGTGTCCTGTTTATGTATATGCAAGGAGTTTGAGCTTTCCTTACCACAAGTGAAGAGAAGCTTGATAAGAGATACCTATTACTGAAATTATTTTAGATGGGTGTTTGAGGTTATTTTCATATGTTCTGCAAAGTATTCGAAATATTTTAGATTTCCCTTAGCCACTGATACTTGTGTTCTTCTTTCCAGATCACAGCATGATGAAAAGATGACAACATTTTTTAGCCACAACTTTAATGAAGATAGGTGGCGTAAAGCTGCTTTGAAAAATGCTTTCTCTTTACTTGGAAAACAACGCTTTGAACAATCTGCTGCTTTTTTCTTGTTAGCTGGTTCATTGAAAGATGCCATAGAGGTACAAATAAGAAAACATGCTGTGAGATACTTGTAGGAGATTGAAAATCTGAAGACGTTATAGAGTAGACTGATTTTCTTTCTTTCCTTCTTTTTTTTTTTTTTTGTTTGTAATACTGAAATTTATTTCACTACTTGGATTATAAATTAAATTTTTTTTAAAGATTTTATTTGTTTACTTGACAGATCACAAGTAGACAGGCAGGCAGAGAAAGAGGAAGAAGCAGGCTCCCCACTGAGCAGAGGACCCTGGGATCATGACCTGAGCCAAAGGCAGAGGCTTAACACACTGAGCCACCCAAGCACCCCTAAATTAAATTTTTTTAAATCCGAAAACTTGTGTGTAATAAATTAGGTTACAGATTTGTAAAGCTCATTATAATGTAATTCTACATACTGAATTGCCTTTTTGTTTTTAAAAGATTTTATTTATTTATTTTGAGAGAGAGAGCGAGTAAGAGAGAACATGAAAGGGTAGAAGGTCAGAGGAAGAAGCAGACTCCCTGTGGAGCTGGGAGCCTGATGTGGGACTCCATTCCGGGACTCCAGGATCATGACGTGAGTCAAAGGCAGTCACTTACCCAACTGAGCCACCCAGGCGCCCTGAATTGCCTTTTAAAAAAAAAAAATTATGTTCAGTTGGATTGTAATTTTCTGTCTTATGTTTGTAAAGACAGAGAATACAGAGAACTGAAATAGTGGTGTAGTGATAAACGGAATTATAAATCAATTCAGGTGTGAAACATAAACCAGAAATTTTTATATAGAGAATATTGCATTTCAAGTATATATATATAAAAATGACTAATGAATATTTTCTTCCTAGCCCTCTTACGATTGTGAACTATTTGAGTATGTGTAGGTCACAACCTCCTTCTATGGGGTAGATAGGCAGCTACTTTAAGTTCTTTTTTTTCTAAATGAAATTCATAGATAAGGAACTGAAATTGCTATTCGTATTGTTTTGTAATATAGTTGTCTTAGGTATAGAAAAATGAATGAAGAGGTAAAACTGTATTTTTTGATACATATACCTGGCAGTTGATTATGAGAGAAGTTGTTATAGGGGCACCTGGGTGGCCCAGCTGGTTGAGCATCTGGCTCTTGATTTAGGTTCCAGTCATGATCTCAGGGTCCTGAGATCGAGCCCCACATCAGGCTCCATGATCAGTGGACAGTCAGCTTGAGATTGTCCTCCCTCTGACCCTCCTCCCCCTTTCCCCGCTCGCTTATTCTCGCTCATAAATAAATAAATCTTTAAAAAAGAGAGAGAAATTATGAATGTTACTGTTTATTTATGAGATCTTCCCGCTAAGATACTTACTGTCATTATGAACAATCCATACCAGTGAGGGAAAAATAGAAATAATTGGAAGTAATACATAATAGAAGAAAAAGGAAATACCCAACAAAAAGAAATTCTTTACATTTAGAATTAGTCACATTTTCAAAAATTATCTCTGGTGTATGATTTTTTAAAATAATGAATATGATTTTGAAATAGGAAGTTTCAGGTAATCAGGAGAAGAAGAGAAATGTTGATTGAGAGATGCTTTTATTGCCTGAATGACCTCAAATTTTCTATATGAGTAATTACATTAGAATATAAATTAGAGTAAAAATAGAATTATGGCTTTATTTCATATGTTATTTGTTACTTAATTAGAAGGTTTTTTAAAAATAGTAATAGTTATGTTTATGCGGACATGTATTTGGGAATTAAGAGGAACTGATATATGTAAATTCAAATGTCATAAGTATATTTAATTTTAAATTAGTATTATTAATTTAAATTGACCTAAGTCTGAGGTGATCTTGATATTTGTCTTATGTTTATTTTATAAATGATCTTTCTAGGCCAGAAACTGCTAAGTTCTAGCTTCTTATTCTTTTTTATAGCTATTCTTTAATCTCCTATCAGGTAGTCATTTGCTTGAATTACTGTCTCAACCTCTGTACCCCTCCCACCACTATAAGAATATAAATGGTAGATTTCAGGATATCAGTGGAATATTCCATATCGCTAAGTAATTGTCATTAAATAAGTATTTCTTAATATTTGAATTTACAGGTATGTCTTGAAAAGATGGAAGATATTCAGCTAGCCATGGTTATTGCCCGTTTGTATGAATCCGAATTTGAGACGTCATCCACTTATATATCCATCCTAAATCAGAAGATTCTGGGTTGCCAAAAGGATGGCTCAGGATTCGATTGCAAAAGATTACATCCTGATCCTTTCCTGCGTAGTCTTGCCTATTGGGTAATGAAAGATTATACCCGAGCTTTGGACACATTATTGGAGCAGACCCCAAAGGAGGATGATGAACATCAAGGTAGGACATTTCTGGGTTTCTCTCTTTTTTTTTTAGGATATTATTTTTAAGTAATTTCTACACCCAGGGTGGGGTTCACACATACGAAAAGAGTCATATGCTACCAGCTGAGCCAGCCAAGTGCCCCTCTTTTTCTTTTTTAAAAGAAGGCTGTTTCTGAACTTTAATGTTTATTTAGGAAAAAAATACAAAACAAAAACCAATTATATTGAACTGAAGCATACATGATGTTTACATATTGTATCGCTCTTTCCATATAATCATCTAGCTGGTGGTGGTTTGTTTCTTAAGTAGAAATTTTGGCTGTTGCACTCACTGGTTTAGTGCATGGACCTTTATTCTTGTGTGATAAGCTTTCTTTACTTCTAGTTTTCCCAAATAATTTGGATTTTTTTGAAGCATCTGGAAGGCATTTATTAGCACTCCTTGCAATAATTTTTAAAAAATGGAACATTCTAAGTATTTGTCAATAGGATAGTTAAATGAATCATAGTATATCCATACTACAGAAATGACGTGCCATTAGAAATGAGGCCGATTGATGTGTTAACATGTGCTGTAGCAGTTAGTGAAACAAATGAGATGCAGAGTGGCGTAATTCTTTTTGCATTTTATTTACATATGCATGTCGCAATCCTGTGTGTGTTTACCTACTGGGTCTAGTCTCCTTCTTCCTCTCCCTTTGTTGTTTTCTGGAATAAATCAAAAGAAACTGAATACAGGGGTACCTGGGTTGCTCAGTCAGTTAAGTGCTCAGATCATGACCTCGGGGTTGTGGGATCCAAGCCCGTGCTGGGCTCAGTGCTGCTTAAGAACCTGCTTAAGATTCTCTGTGTCTCTCCCGTCCCCTCCTGACTCATGCTCATTCTTGCTCCCTCTTAAAAAAAAAAAATAAAAAAGTAAAAAAGAAACTGAATACTGGTTACTGGTTACCTTTGGAGAATAGTGTGGGGAGATTCAAGCTTTTACTTTGCGTTTTCCTTGCATACAAGCAAAATGCATACAAGCATTTTCCTTGCTGAGTTATAACTGAATGATGAGTATTAGTACTTGGAGGGCACTTGTGATAAGCACTGGGTGTTACATATAAGTGATGAATCACTGAATTCTACTCCTGAAACCAGTATTACCCTATATGTTAACTAGAATTTAAATAAAAACTTGAAAAAAAATTTTTTGTTATAAAAAACCCTACATGGATAAAGAGATTAGGGACCCATTTTTACTTCTTCTTTATAAAGAAGAAATATTTTAATATATAGTATTAAAAATTTTAGAGGAAAGGATATTAAACCTTTAGAAGAAAAATAAGTATCTGAGTTTCCCAGGTAATTTTAATAAAATGTGCACATTTTTATAGAAGGAAGGTTCTTTTTATTTCTGCTTTCTAGGTTAATTTTTAAAAACTTGTTATTGTGGAAACTGCAAATATATGTAAAAGAGTGAATAATAGATACTGAAAGTCTGTGAATCCATCACCCAACTTCAGTAGCTATCAACTTAGACCGACTTTGCGTCATATACACCATCCTTTTTACCTCCTCCCATTCTCAACATAGATTTATTTTGAAGCAAATTTCAGCATATCATTTCTTTTATAAATATTTCAAAATGAATCTCTAAAAAGTAAGGACTCTTAAAACAACACACGTCACTGTAACAAAATTTGATTAGTAATCATGAAATGGGCAGTGTTCAGATTTTCCTGGTTGTCTCATAAAATCTTATACAATTAATTTGTTTGAATCAAGATTCAGATGAGGGGCACCTGGGTGGCTCAGTGGGTTAAAGCCTCTGCCTTCGGCTCAGGTCATGATCCCAGGGTCCTGGGATCGAGCCCCACATCGGGCTCTCTGCTTAGCAGGGAGCCTGCTTCCTCCTCTCTCTCTCTCTGCCTGCCTCTCTGCCTACTTGTGATCTCTGTCTGTCAAATAAATAGATAAATAAATAATCTTAAAAAAAAAAAGATTCAGATGAGGCATATATGTTACAATGGGTTGAGGTGCCTCTTTGATCTATTTTGTTTTATTTTCTTTTAAAATTGTATTGATTATTATTTGAGTGAGAGCACAAGCGGGAGGGGGTGTGGTAGAGGGAGAAATAGACTCCCTGCTGAACAGGGAGCCCTGCACGGGACTCAATCCCAGGATCATGACCTGAGCTGAAAGTAGACGCTTAACCGATAGAGCCACCCAGGTGCCCTCTTTTGTCTACTTTAATCTACAGTTTTTCCTTCTTCCTTTTTCTTGTTCCTTGTAATACTTTTGTTAAAGAATGTTCACTTCACGGTTTCTCACTTTTTAGAATTTGTTGGTTTTGTCCCTTTTGTGTCACTTCATGTGTTCCCCCCATGTTCTCTATATGTCTTATAAATTGGTAATTAAGATTCTAGATGCTTTTATTAGATTTTTGGCAGAAATATTTTATGGTGGTGTGGAGTACTTCTGTCAGGGAACACATATTGTTTGCTTGTTTTGCTTTTTGTTGCATTACAGCCATCACTTACCACTGCATAGATCCTTTATTTCATTAATGTTTATAAAATGATGATACTCTTCCTTTATGAGTTGGAATACTTCTCTAGAAGTACAGTCTCCCTTAGCTCTTTGATTACTCTAAAATCCAGTAGTGTACGTAGTGAAGGAAACATCAGTGTTTGATTCTTTCACTTTATCAGTTTTCAAAATAATAATTTGGTTCACTAATATACTACAAAGGCAACTAATTAGCTTTTATATTTATTTGAGTTATTTGAACTCACAGATTTAGATAGATTTGTGTTTGACTCCATTGTGGTTTATTATTGTGGATGCTCAGATTACCTCACTTTTAACCAGTGGGAACCTCTTCAAGTTCTTGAATCCTTTTGATGTTATTCTTTGATAGTTTCTTTGCTTTCTGTTAGGGCATGCTGTTTTAGGCTCCTCTTGTACATCTCATGCCCCAGGCCTGGAAATGGCCATTCTCTCTAAGAATCCTTGTTCCTTTGAATGGGGAATAATAGAGACTACATCCTGGGCATACGGATCCTCATTTGCTGTCGGTTTGGTCATTGTGTCTAGGCTGTTTTCATGAATGGAGCCAGGATTTTTTTTTTAACCTGAGAATTTGTGAGTTCACATTGAAATTTTTATTTCAGTATAGATTATAGACTTCTTTTTGAATTTCATATTTGTGTCTTAAAATGAAAAGCTTGAATTCTCATAGCCTTAACATATTTGTTATTTTATATGTATATGATAGGTTCAGAATAATGATGCAAAAATTTTTCATAGCAACATGATTACTGAGGACAGGTTAAGCTGTGATTTTTGTTTTTATGGTATATCCCAGTAAGGATGTGCAGCCAGACTACTTATTCTAAAGTCACTTTGTAGTACCTCTTTGTGTCGTTATGCAACAAGCTTGACATACCGAATCACTTATTTAATTTTGCTGATACTTTTTTGTGATTTTTCCAAATTTAATTTTTCTGTTAAAATTATATAAAATATTGGGGCACCTGGGTGGCTCAGTGGGTCAAAGCCTCTGCTTTGGCTCAGGTCATGATCCCAGGGTCCTGGGATCGAGCCCTGCATCAGTCTCTCTGCCCAGCAGGGAGCCTGCTTCCTCCTCTCTCTCTCTGCCTGCCTCTCTACTTGTGATCTCTGTCTGTCAAATAAATAAATAAAATCTTTAAAAAGAAAATTATATAAAATATTGACATGGCTTTGAAATAAAATATATAAAACCACGGTATTTTCAGAGGGATCTAGCTTCTTTCCATTCCTATTCAATCTGATCTCTCCATTCCTATTCTTCCTTCCCTTTTTAGGGAACGAACTAAACATACTTTTGGGGGGTGTTTTCTTTCCATTTAAAAAATAGAAGCAATATTAAAAAAACGTAAATAATATTTAAGTATCCTTTACTTTGAGGAAATGCTGACATAGTTATTCTTTTATAATTTAAGTACAAATTAACATAATACCTTGTGATTGTATGTTTTACTCCTGTAGTTATCATCAAATCTTGTAACCCAGTGGTGTTTAGTTTCTACAACTACCTTCGAACGCATCCTTTGCTTATTCGAAGAAACCTTGCCTCCCCTGAAGGAACTTTGGCAACCTTAGGTCTCAAAACTGAAAAAAACTTCGTTGATAAAATTAACCTTATAGAAAGGAAATTATTCTTTACCACCGCCAATGCTCATTTTAAAGTTGGATGCCCTGTTCTAGCCTTGGAGGTACTTTCCAAAATTCCAAAAGTTACCAAAATATCTGCCTTACCTTTGAAAAAAGGTCAACCTGACTTGATTCCTAAAAAGACAGATGGTGAACCTTCAGAATCAAAGACTATGAGCGATGACAGTGGACGTTCTGGCATTGACTGGTCTGGTGTAACTTCATCACAGTTTGACTGGAGCCAGCCAATAGTAAAAGTGGATGAGGAGCCTCTTAATCTTGATTGGGGTGAAGAGCATGACAGTGCCTTAGAAGAAGAGGAAGAAGATGCTGCTGGTTTAATAATGAAAAGTGCAGATGCCAGGGAGACAGACAGACAAGATCAGAAAGCCTCAGACCCTAATGTATTACTGACTCCTCAGGAAGAGGACTGTCTGGAAGCTGATACTGAAGTTGACGTAATTGCTGAGCAATTAAAATTCAGAGCTTGTTTAAAGATCCTTATGACTGAACTAAGAACACTGGCTACAGGTTATGAAGTAGATGGTGGAAAACTCAGATTTCAGCTCTATAACTGGCTTGAAAAGGAAATCGCTGCCTTGCATGAGATATGTAACCATGAATCAGTTATTAAAGAATATGCCAGGAAAACACATCCCAAGGTAGAGAGTGATCTTCTGGACCAGGAAGAGATGATGAACAAACCAGATATAGGTTCCTATGAGCGCCACCAAATAGAAAGACGGAGATTGCAGGCAAAACGGGAACATGCAGAAAGACGAAAGATGTGGTTACAGAAAAACCAAGATCTCCTGAGAGTGTTTCTTAGTTACTGTAGCCTTCACGGGGCCCAGGGTGGTGGTCTGGCCTCGGTAAGGATGGAACTCAAATTTTTGCTACAAGAATCACAGCAGGTATGAACTTCACGCTTGTTTTCAATCTTGGTTATTTTAATGATTTTAATGGCTCTTTATACCAATTAGCCTAAATATGTCTAGCCCCTTGGTTCGTAGGAGGAGGATGTTTCTGCTCTGCATGGGTCTGTGGAGATCAGAGCTTTAGTGATTATGAGTAGGTGTAACAGCTGAGAGCACAGCTGTGTCCTACTCATCTTTCTATTTTCTGCATCTCGCAGAGCAACTGGTACAGGTTGGGTGCTCAATAAATTTTTGTAGAATGAGTGAATAAATACATACAGCTTTTATTCAGTTGTTCATTACCAATATTTTTATCATGTAACTACTAACTGATTTTTTTTCTCCATTTTAAGTGCTCTGAAAAAAAAATAATCCACTGTTACCCACAGGAGACCACAGTGAAGCAACTCCAGTCTCCACTTCCGTTGCCCACCACCCTACCTCTGCTTTCAGCAAGTATTGCTTCGACAAAAACAGTCATAGCTAACCCTGTATTATACCTAAATAATCACATCCACGATATACTTTATACTATTGTTCAGATGAAAACACCACCTCATCCCAGTGTTGGAGATGTGAAGGTAATGTAAAGTTTATGATTGGTTGATACTGTATACACTGAGAAGGTAAATATGTTAAGCTTGTCTTCTGGTTTGAACTTGGAGGAAGTTTCTTAAAGTGCTCCTCATCTTCTACTTCCCCAATCCTGGGCAATGGAAGACTTTATGGAAAAGTAATTTGAGACAGGCAAATACTTTTTGATTATAAAGTTTTCTAGACCATATTCTTGCCTCTTAATATTCCTTTAAATCTTCCATTTCCCTTAAATGAACCATCAATTTAGAAATGTTAATGACTGTATGCCAGGATATTATGAGAATATAAACTCAGGGAATATCTTTGGCATGAACCATGACTGATCAGAAATATCCCAGAGAAAGTATCCTCGCTACTATTTCCCTGACGATTATGTGTGTTGGAGTCTCTGCTGTATTAGGGACAAACGGGTTTGACAGACTTAACTACCCGCAAATGAAACCCCATACCTTGTGCTGAAAACTCAAGAACAGCTAGATTCGAAGAAAACACTAGGAAGCTTGGGAGGATTTGGAACTGATCAGACTACCTCTGTGCTACCCTGTGTGTATTGGTGCTACGTGTTTCCAGTTCCAGTGGCTGATGTCATTTCCGGTCCCCAACATTTTTGGTTTTTACTTCTCTTGTTTAAAAGGCACGTTTGACCTCTGGTAGTGCATTCTTCTGAAGGACCCCCAATATTTTGGTTACATCAGCCTATTAGAGACTTCTAATCCATAGCGCGAATTAATATGTATTAGTGTTTTAGCAGAGATTACTTAAATTATTCATTAGGTGAATATGGACACTTGGAAAAGGCATTAAATGCATATACATTCTAAGTAAACATTTCCATCTCCTAGAAATTTGGATAAGGCTTTCAAAGAGGATGAAACTATTTCTAAGGTCCCATAAAATTTAAGACTTTATGAGTCTGAAAATGTTGATTCAGTATGTTTATTTTTTAGGATGTAGTTTTTATACTGATAATTTTTAAACTTTCTAAATTTAAAATTCTAAGAGTATGCACTAGTCATAAGTACTGAGTAAACTACTTGCTCTCTGAAAAATCAGCCATTTCACACAGTGATTGATATATCTAAACATTTAATTCAATCTTATTGATAAGATCAAGTATTTATTTTCATCAAGGGCAATTTTATAAGGCAGTTTAAGTAAAAGCTCAGAAAATTGTGTACTATTTTGGTTCTGCTTTATTGGAATATTAATCTTTAAGCTAACCATTACCAGGTAGAGCAGTCCCCATAATAGATGATTGGCACTTTGCTCAGGCTCACAGTGAGTAAATATTTGATAAAGATGTGTCTAAATCAGTTAGCTTTGTTGTGGGCATGCATATTTAGTTGGGTAAGTGTTATTTTAGAAGGTTTAAAGTAGAGTTAATAGTCTAGGATCTAGTCTTATTTATAATATTGCTAGTTTGCTGGGTATTTTCTAATAGGTAAGATATTAACGTTATATAGAAATGTCCGCATGAAACGTAATTGTGGCTGTTTGGTTTCAGGTGCACACCCTTCATTCACTAGCAGCATCACTTTCTGCATCAATTTACCAGGCATTATGTGACAGTCATAGCTACAGGTAAAAAAAAAAAAATCATGCTAAGTTATTAATACAGCAAAAGCATTCAACTGTGCTAGAGTTATATCAAAGTTCTATTTCCTAGGGATGGAAAAATCCTCAAATATGACTGGCTCAGTCAGTTGAGTGTCTGCCTTGGGCTCAAGTCATGATCTCAGGGTCCTGGGATTGAGTCCCACGTCGGGCTCCCTGCTCAGTGAAGAGCCTCCTTCTCCATCTGCCTGCTGCTCCCCCTGCTTGTGCTCTCTCTCTCTCTGACAAATAAATAAGTAGTTAAAAAAACAAATTATGACTGCCATGTATACTGTAATAGGTGAGAGAGAATGAGAAATAAAATAACTTTGTTTAATTTAGCTGTCATCTGGGCACCTGGGTGGCTCAGTGGGTTAAGCCTCTGCCTACAGCTCAGGTCATGATCTCAGGGTCCTGGGATCGAGCCCCACATCGGGCTCTCTGCTCAGCGGGGAGCCTGCTTCCCCCTCCTCCTCTGCCTGCCTTTCTGCCTGCTTGTGATCTCTGTCAAATAAATAAAATCTTAAAGAAAATTTAGCTGTCACCTAGTAACAACAGAGGCATATAAAAAATTACAAATAGTAAATGGCAATTATCATCATCACTGTCTTTTTTTATTTTAAAAGAATTTTTTCTCTTCAAAATAATTTATAATATGAAGTTTTCTAATTTTTTTCCCTTAAGAGCCATTTCTTTTAGGATTGGATTAGCTCCTATTTGTTTAATTGGTTTTTAATTGAAAGAGGAAACACTTTTTAAAAAACTCAAAAAGTACATTTCTTACATAGAATTAATTAAAATCAGTTTTACTTACCCACTTGCATATAATATAAAAGTCTTTGGAAGTGATATTAATGAGAGTAATGGTTAAAATTTTCCTAAAGGTCATATTACCTTTATCAGTATATACTGTGCATTTTAATGATGAGGGAAATGTAAGTAGTAAGAGATTAAATGACTTGGATAACCTTGCTTTAAATAAATTATATTAAATGAAAAGTTTGTAATATAAATATAATCACATTAAATTTATATTAAACAAAAGTCTCTATTTTTTCTTGTAAATTTAGCAGCTTTTTGTGAGAAGACTTGGTATTACAAAAGGTATTACTCCCTTAAAATGGCCTGTACTCAGCTTTTAGTCTAATGAGGACCCCTCTAAGTAACTACAAAGACTTGGATATGTAAATAAGGAAAAAAGAGTTTATTTAATTGACTGTGATCATCTTAATGATCAAAAACAACTTGTTTGATATCAGTCACTAGTTAAAATGGCACCAAATGAGAATTCAAATAAATATTTTTAAAATATATATTTTCTCATCTTTAGGCTATGATTGACTCTTAAAGGAGTTAGCTTTACTTTTTGCTTTTATATTTTCCCCAGCTCCACAAAGATGAGGGAAATAAATATTGAGGCACATTTGGCTTTAGGATTAGATACTTCTAAGGTATGAGTCTCCAGATTTTAGTTCATATTTTAATTCAAGATTAAGCTCGCACAACTTTGCTGAACTAAGAAATGCAAGAAAGTAGTACCCTGAAACTTCCTAATAGAGTCTAGTACCAACTGTAGTCTTCTTCCTCTCAGATTCCTTTTTTTTTTTAAATAAAAATGGGTGAATTTAGAAAAGATTTTCAATTATTAAGTGACATCTAGAAAAGATTTTAAAAAGACTGAAGAAGGTCATATTCCTCAAACCAATATTACAATGTATGTTAACTGTTTAGAATTTTTTCTTTTCTTCTTCTTCTTCTTTTTTTACCTCTTAAAGTAACCTCTATGCCCAACATCTGCATCTTGAACTCATGACACTGAGATCAAGAATCGATGTTCTACCAGCTGAGCCAGCCAGGTGCCCCTCAACTAACTAGAATTTAAGATTTATTTATTTATTGTCAGAGAGAGAGGAGAGCGAGCGAGCACAGGCAGACAGAATGGCAGGCAGAGGCCGAGGGAGAAGCAGGCTCCCCGCCAAGCAAGGAGCCCGATGTGGGACTCGATCCCAGGACGCTGGGGTCATGACCTGAGCCGAAGGCAGCTGCCTAACCAACTGAGCCACCCAGGCGTCCCAACTAACTAGAATTTAAATAAAAACTTAAAACATGAAAAAAAAATGACTAAATGTCATTATAATCATTTAAGAGAACTATATATAAAGTGCAGTTGCTTTTTTACCTCTGGTAGAATGCTAAATTACTGAACCTTATTTGTATCAGCAGTCAAACAGAAGGAAACCAGTTTACAGGAATGGCTTATCAGGGACTTCTTTTAAGTGATCGCCGAAGGCTGAGGACAGAAAGCATTGAAGAGCATGCAACACCAAATTCTTCCCCTGCTCAATGGCCTGGTGAGAGTTTAAGTGTTCCTGTTTGTTTGTTTGTTTTTGTTTTTTAAAATCTACTATTTGGTAATTCCATTTTAAAAAGTTATTAACTGGTTTCCTGATTGTTGTTCTTTGTGGATTTGGTGAATGGTTTTTTATTTGTTTGTTTTTGATGATGTTTTCTGCCATGGATTAGGAATTCTTAAGTACTGTAATGTTGTCTGAAGACTCAGAAAGTTAAGGCTTCAAAACCCAGCTGTGTTGACCAGCATAAAAAAGCAAGGTTTAACATCTTTCCTAAGGGTGAGCACATCCTCTTCCTTATCCTTAGAAATCCTAAATTAGGGAGCAGTGTCACAGAGATATTTTCACAGATGTGCCAGAAGGACTACAGTTATTCTTGAGTGTAAATTTGTATGTCGGGATAAGAGTGACCGTTCAGTGGCACTTCTTTCATGCTGTCTGTCAGTCCTTCTCTTCTCTGGTTAGCTCTCCTTCTCATTCTCCACATCAGTTAATTCACACCTTCTCCACTTTCTTCAAACCTTTTCCTGATCTGCTCTGTCATTTAGTTTTTACTCTACTTGCTTATAACTGATTGTTGTGAAGAGTGGCAGTAGAAATAAGCGACAGTGTGTATTTAATATCCACTTATGCATAAGTTTCTGCAAACATTGTCTTCATTTTAATTTTTGTATAGCTTTTCCCCCAGATTCTCCAAATGTTAGTATTTTGCTGTACCTTGTTTACCATTCATCCCTCTCTCTCACTGTGTGTACATATGTATTTTTTCTGAAGTATTTGAGAGTAAGTTGCAGACATGATACCCTTTTACATCTAAATATATCAGTGTATCTTTCCTAAAAACAGACATTCTCTTACATAACCATAGCACAGTTTTTAAATTCAGCATCTTCACATTGGTACAATATTGTTCTTCTAAACCATAGATCTTTCAGAAATTTCCCCAGTTGTCCCACTCATGTCTTCCCTATAACATTTATTTGTAATGTCTCATGAGTCTCCTCTGATACCGACTAGTTCTTCATTCTTTTTTTTTTTTTTTTTTTTTTTTTTGTCTTTCATGATTGACAATTTTGAAGAGTACTAGCCAGTTATGTTTTAGAATGTCCCTCAATTTGGGTTTTCCTGGACTTTTATTAATATTAGACTCAGGTTATGTATTTATAGCAAGGATAGCACAAAAGAGATATGTGCCCTTAGTGCAGAATAGCAAGAGGCAAGTGATGTCGATTGGTTCCACTACTGGTGCTGTTAACTTTGACCACTTGTTAAGATAGTTTTTGCCAGATTTCTCACGTATTAAGCTACTCTTTTTTCTTTGCAATTAATAAGTTTCTTTTGAAGAGAGTTTTAGACTGTGTAAAATATTATACTTTTACCCACTAATTTTAGCATCCAGTGATGATTCTTGCCTGAATCAGATATTACTGTGGGGATAATTGGATGGTGACTTTTTTCTGATTTTATATCATTCCTTCCACTTTTAGTTGAAATTGTACTATAAGGAAGAGCTTTCCTTTCTCTCCTTTTTATTTATTCACTCATTATTAGTATAAACTTAATGGGTCTTATCTCATTCCATAGGCTATAATCCATTTCTGTCATTTATTTCATTGCTCAGTTTATGGATATGATAAATATTATGTAATATAGATACATAATTTTGGTTAAGTTACAAATTTGGATTTTTTTCTTCTGGAGCTTTCTGCTGATATACTTCTTATTATATACCCTAACAGGTGTGAGCTCACTCATTAATCTCTTGAGTTCAGCTCAAGATGAAGATCAGCCAAAACTGAACATTTTGTTGTGTGAAGCTGTTGTTGCTGTTTACTTAAGTTTATTGATACATGCTCTAGCTACAAATTCTTCCAATGAACTGTTTCGACTTGCAGCCCACCCATTAAATAATCGAATGTGGGCTGCTGTTTTTGGAGGGGGTGTGAAACTTGTTGTGAAACCTCAAAGGCAATCAGAAAATATTTCAGGTAAGATAAATTTGACACAAATAATGTATATAAATGTAAATAATTTCCAATGTTAAAGTAAATTATTTTTTAATGCTTTAAGAATTTTTATTTTGAAAATCAGTGATGTTTAAATTCCCCCCCCCCCCCGAATTTTTTTTTTTTTTAGTGATATTTAAATTATAATCACTCTGGTTAGGATAGTAAATAACTAAACTCAATATTTGAATAAAAAATACAGTTTCAGTTCAACATTTTTTGATAAACCAGGACACATTTGAGGTACATAAGAAATAGAGGACGAGTAAAGGTAAGTGAGGAGACTGTTAAAGAATGGAAAGGAAAAGGATAGTTTTTAGAGAAGGAAGATTTAAATAAATCCTCATAATTTTTTTTTTTTTTTTTTTTTTAAAGATTTTATTTATTTATTTGGCAGAGAGAGATCACAAGTAGGCAGAGAGGCAGGCAGAGAGAGAGAGAGAGGGAAGCAGGCTTCCTGCTGAGCAGAGAGCCCGACGCGGGACTCGATCCCAGGACCCTGAGATCATGACCTGAGCCGAAGGCAGTGGCTTAACCCACTGAGCCACCCAGGCGCCCGATCCTCATAATTTTTATGGACTGTACCAGCAATTGCTTCAGATTACATTCACGGTCATGCGTAAGATAGCCTTTCCAGTCATGCATGTGGTTTTTAAAGTTCCATTTTCTGTCCTTTTTTCTTCTCTCACGTACTAGAATGTATTTGTCATCCCCCTTTTTAAGATGGTAGGATATGGTGAGGTATAGACCGATGCCATGGGGAAGGTTTCCGTCTTGGTGCTGAAACATCTCAATTTATCCTTAGAAATTGTCCTGTTACAGATGAGGAATCAGTGGCACAGAGTTTAAAGGGCACGGTTCTAATCTATGTCCTTACTGCCCAAGGTTGAATATTATTTTTAAAAATATATTTATTTATTTATTCTTTTGTTTGAGAGAGTGTGTGTGCCCAAGCAAGGGGAGGGGTGGGGGCAGGGGAAGAGGGAGAGAGAGAATCTTGAGCAGACCCCATGCTGAGCGTGGAGCCTGACACAGGGCTCGATTTCACGAACCTTGAGATCAGGACCTGAGCCAAAATCAAAAGTCAGATGCTTAACCAGCTGAGCCACCCAGGTACCCCTGCCCAATGTTGAATTAAATGTAAGTCTGTAAGTCAAAGTACGGAAGGAGATCTTACCCACTTTCATTGCTTTCACTCCCACTATTTTTATGAGGGTGACTCTTCATCTTTATCTAGTTCCTACCTTGTTATAATCTACCTTGAATTTGAAAGTTTTCCCCTCAAATCCCTTCTTTCTCTTCCTGAATTTTCTGTTATTTTCTCATGGTAATTCATTCATTGAATGAATTAATGCTTAAAACCTCTGAGTACACATTATGTGCATTCACTTAAAACCTACTGCATACCAAGCAGTGTTCTAGGCTTTGGGGTGAATAACACAGACAAATCCCTTACCTTCTTGGAGCTTACATCTAGTGGAAGGAAATTCACAGTAAAAAAATTAACAAATAAATATTTCAGTTATGATAAGAACTTTGATAAAAATACGGCAGAGTAGGTGGCAGATGATGAAGTAAAGCATGTAATACAAGAACAGTCTGGAATGGTCATAAAACACGTTTCTGATGACTGAGCAGAGTTCTGGGGAAGTCAGGGATCATGCCAGACAGGTATCGGGGGCCAGAGCCTTTCAGGCAGGTGGTTAAAGGAGGAATGAATGAGTTTGGCCTTTTCCAGGAACTACAGAGGAGGCCAGAGTGGCTGTCTTGAGCTGGGAGAGTTTGGACAGAGATAGGGTAAGACAGCAAGCTGGGGGCGAGGTCATTTAGGATTTCATGGATGATGGTAAAGACTTCAATTGTTGTTTTAAAGGAAGATAGGAAATTACTGGCAGGAGTGACCTAATCTGATTTAAGTTTTCACTGCGCCTACTCTGGCTATTGTATGGAGAATAGACTATACAACAAGAATAAAAGAGGAGGCTATTGCAGTAGTATTGCAGTAGTACTTGAAAGAATATGTGGATATACCGAGTGTGGTATATACAGAAATGGAGTGTTACTCAGCCATTAAAAAGGAGCAAAGTACTTATACATGCTACAACCAGCAGGAAGCTCAAAAATATGCTAAGTGAAAGAAGCCAGACACCCCACTCATCGAGGAGGACTCTGATTCTCCCTCTGCCCCTCCCCACTACTTGTGTGTTCTCTCTCTCTCTCAAATAAATACAATATTTTAGAATTTTGATTTCCTGTAGTGAGTTTTTAAGAGAGGAGTGGGTTGACTTATACTTTCTGGCCTTCCCCTGTACAATTAGGTGTTTGCTTTATGTGTTCCTTTTATCTAACGGATTCTCAGTCTTGACCACCCACCGTACTAGTTCGCCCTCCTGAGGTGATCATCCTCCATCTTCTCTCTGGTTGACGGAGCAAACCGTGCCTCACCCTCTGACTAGCTCAGGAAGCTTTAGTGAGGATCGCCCATAGAATAAGCTCCCAGCTTCACACCCGCAGCCGTGGTCTATCCTAACTCTGGACTGTTCTTGTTATTCCCCTCCCCACTGCCTGTTGGGCAAAAATAGTTTACTTCTTGTCAACCAGGTAAAAAAGAAAGACAGAATTGCAAGCTGCAAAATAAAACGTGTGCGTTTATTTGTGTTCTTTGGAATTGCAGTCTGGGAGACACAGAGTTGACCGAAATTGAAAGCATGCTCTGGAGGACAAGGGGGCTACGGTTTTTAAGGAGGAAAGAGGGAATGTACGTAACTTGTTTTGAAGGAGATGTGATTGGTGCTGGTAAAGCTACGTTACCCTAATATGTAGGTGATTAGTTGCTAGGACTACTGCTAGGTGAAAAGTCCATTTATGTCCGTTCTAAATGTGGGAGATGCCTTGACTTATAGTGGAGTTCAGCAGCAGTTATGAGAACTGGGGGCAGGAGATGCATAAACCTCACTTCCTCAGTGTCCTCCTGGCTCCATTTTAAATAACTTTCTTCACAGTGCTTACTCTAGTTTATTCTCTCTGTTATCCTCATTCATCCAAACCTTTAGTCACTGGTTTCTGTTGTTCCTCCTCCTTTTCACATTGAGCTTCTGCCTTCTTTTTTAAAGGCGTGCTTTACACCCTACATCTTCAGTGAATCTTTCTTGAAGAGCATAGCCAGAAATAATCTCTCCAGCATTAATGAATATGCCATTTATTTGATGCATTGTACATACAAATACTTTAATCCCTATTCTGTGCAGCGCACAGGCTGTTCGTGGCAGGATATCCTTTGATGCTCTGCCCTCCTCTGCTTCTCTGCCATGATGACTGGAAAACAGATGCAGTAACTAGGAAAGTTTAGAAGCACAGATAGAAGTCATTTAGTCTAAATTAAAACATCACAAGAGTAGGCTGAAAAGTTAACATTAACTCTTTGAATTAATAAAGGGAAAATAAATGCTGGGTTTTTTTCCTCTTCTATCTTTATTCAGCACCTCCTGTTCCTTCTGAAGACATAGATAAACACCGTAGGAGATTTAACATGCGAATGCTTGTCCCCGGAAGACCTGTAAAAGATGCTACCCCACCACCAGTTCCTGCAGAGAGACCATCTTACAAAGAGAAATTTATTCCTCCTGAACTTAGTATGTGGGATTATTTTGTTGCAAAGGTAAGGGGTGTGAGGAGGACAAGCTTTGTATGTGTTTATTATATTAATTCTTATGTAAACACCACATAGGAATGACAAGGCAGCTTGTGGTTTGAATAACTGCTTTTTATTTCTATTTTTTCAAAGATTTTTTTTTTTAAATTTGAGAGAGAGCAGAACCAGCAAGAGAGCATGAGTGGGGGGAGAGGGGCAGAGGGAGAGGGAGTAGCAGACTTGCCACTGAGTGCAGAGCCTAAAACTCGATCACAGGATCCCAGGATCATGACCTGAGCCAAAGGCAGATGCTTAACCGACTGAGCCAGCCAGGCGCCCTGAACAACTATAGTTTGGATATTTAATTTCTCAAGTCCAGAAACTGAATAGTCATTCAGAGATGATCAAATACTTGATGATGATCAAATACTTGATATGGATGAAACAAAAGAAAATTACATGGGATTTAGGTCTAAAACAGAAGTCAGATTTATTAACATGTAAGCAGTGTCATGGTTTTCTAGTGACTGGAGTACTTGTATCTGCCATCTAGGTTCCCTTCATCTCATTATCAGTAGTTCTTTTAGTCACCGTGAAATTAGAGTAAGAGGAGGTGGGTGGATTTTTTTTAAATTTTTAAAGATTTTATTCATCAGGCAGAGAGAGCAAGCACAAGTGGGGGGAGGGGCAGAGGGAGAAGCAATCTTCCCACTGAGCAAGGAGCCCCATATGGGACTCGATCCCAGGACCCTGGGATCATGACCTGAGCCGAAGGCAGATAGATGCTTAACCAACTGAGCCACCCAGGTGCCCCCCCCCCCAGGGAGATTTTATTACAATTAACTTAAAACCTAAAAATTGACTTGTAAAGAATTATAGTTTTTTTTTTTTTTAAGAATTATAGTTTTACATGTCTCAGTCTCCATATATAGCTTTTAGAATTTAGAATTAGATTTCCTTCACTATAGCTCTCTGACAGTTTTCATTAAGTTTCTCCTTTGGTATTTATGTTTCTTTAGACTTTTCTAACTAGTTATGTTGATACTTAAGAAAATCACTTGATTTTTAATATTTCTGTGACATGCGTCTTATTTTTTATTGAAGTGTAGTTGACATAGGATGTTATACTAGTTTCAGGGGTGTAACACAGTGATTCAGCACTTGAACACACTGTGTTGTCCTCACCACAGTAAGTGTAGTCATCAGCTGTCACCATACACATTTTTACAGTATTATTGACTATATTCCCTTATGCTGCACTTTTCATCCCTGTGAATTATTTATTTTATAACTGGAAGTTTGTACCTCTTTACCCCCTCACCTATTTTGCCCATCTCCCACCCCTCTGGCAACCACCAGTTTTTTTCTCTGTATGATTCTGTTTCTGTTTTTCTTTTGTTTTTTATTTTTTTTTAAAGATTTTATTTTATTTATTTATTTTAGAGAGAGAAAGAAAGCACACATGAGCAGAGGGAGAAGCAGACTCCCTTCTGAGTGGGGCTCAAGCAGAGAACCTGGAGATCATGACCTGAGCCCAAGTCAGACACTTAACACTCTGAGCCACCAAGCACCCCAGTTTGTTTTTTAGATTCTATATATAAGTGAATCATGTGGTATTTGTTTTCTCTGATTCATTTCACTTAGCATAATGTCCTACAGGTATCCATGTTGTCACAACTGGCAAGATCTCATTCTTTTTCATGTCTGAGTAATATTTCTCTGTGTGTGTGCATATCTTCTTTATATATTCATCTATCAGTGACTTTGAGGTTGCTTGCATAACCTGGCTATTATGATTAATGCTATAGAAATATTTCTTTTTTTTTTTAAAGATTTTATTTATTTATTTGACAGAGAGATCACAAGTAGAGAGGCAGGTGGAGAGAGAGGAAGAAGCAGGCCCCCTGCTGAGCAGAGAGCCTGATGCGGGGCTTGATCCCAGGACCCTGAGACCATGACCCGAGCTGAAGGCAGAGGCTTTAACCCACTGAGCCACCCAGATGCCCCTGTAGAAGTATTTCGGTTGTAGCTAGCTGTCAGTTATTTTATGGAATCTGAGAGTTTTGCCTAGTTTTCGTGACCTCTCTAGGTCTAGTATCACTTGTGAAAGGAAATATTTGCTTAGAGAGCACTTAAAATATTCAATATTAAGTTAGGACAAAAACAACCCAACTATATATTTAAAAATAACTTTACCTTTTCTTGCAGCCGTTTCTCCCTTTGTCTGATAGCGGTGTTATATATGATTCTGATGAAAGCATTCATAGTGATGAAGAAGAAGATGATGCTTTTTTCTCAGATACACAAATACAAGAGCACCAAGATCCAAATTCTTATAGGTAAAAAAGGGTTCATTCTTTTTTTTAAATAAAAAAATCCTGATGTTAGTAATTTTAAGTAATATTATCATGAATTTATATAAGAACTGACTAATATTTTCAGGTTAGCAATTCTGTACCTTTGAGGTAAATTTCTCGACAATAGAGTATTTCTTTAACATCTAGTTTTAAAAAGACTAGCTTCCATATAGAGTGGAAACAAACATGTTTAGTGAGAAAAATACATAATTTGTTTATGTGCTATTAGAACTTAATATATATTCATTGATATGCTCTTAGATTCCATGTGACTGTGTGGTAAATCTTTTTCCATTAGGTAATTTTCAGATATTGTAAGTGTGATACATTGTTACATATTTTCTATTTTCAGAGACTACAAAGGTTCAAGTTGTCAGAAAAAAAACAGCTTTTTTTTTTCTGGGTTAGAGATTGGGTTAAACAATTGACAGGAATCATTACTGTGCTTCTCGATGTTATTTTCAGTGAAGGAGACTTTGTTTGTTCATTTTCCTTGAACAGCTGGGCTCTTCTGCATTTGACAATGGTTAAGCTAGTGCTTCACAATGTCAAGACTTTCTTTCCCATTGCTGGGTTGGAATTCTCTGGTAAGTAATTAATGTTCTTAAATATAATAAAGTAGCATCAAGTTTCTCTTCATGAAAATCTATATAAAAGAGCATTAGGTACTAAAAATTAAAGATTTTATGAGGTCTTGTGTTTCTTAGACCCCAGTCTATGATTTTAATTCATAGCAAGAACCACTGTTTACCCATAGGATTGAAAGAAAAAGCAAGAAATCAGACTAGAGAAGCTACACATTTTCTCAGTTCATTTTAGAGAGTGGGCCTTCTGTTTTGTTAAAAGTTCTAACAGTCCAAATGGTATAAGATTAACATTTTCAGGTTTATTTGTGTTTTCAGAGGTGTTGGCTCTAAAAATTCAGATTTTTAAATTATGTGGATGACGGTCGCCATTTTTTTAAAATCAAAATAAGATGACATTTTCTATCGTCTTTTAGAGTTGCCTGTGACATCACCATTAGGTATTGCTGTGATTAAAAACTTGGAGAACTGGGAACAGATCTTGCAAGAGAAAATGGATCAGTTTGAAGGTCCACCCCCTAACTATATCAACACATACCCAACTGACCTTTCAGTGGGAGCCGGACCAGCTGTTCTTCGAAATAAAGCAATGCTAGAGCCGGAAAATACTCCATTCAAGTAAGGGTACTGTCGTAATACTCATGAGAATGTAGCCTGGTTTAACTTGCCCAGAAGATAGTTTGGCAAAATGTATCCATCTTATGTTTATATAAAAACGTTCATAACTCTGAAACTGCAGTTCTCTTTCTAGCAGTATATGATAAGGAAAACATTAGAAATCTGGATAGAAATATTTTTCACAGCATTACCTGTGATTCAATAGACTTACTGCTTTTATAATCAGAAAAAAAACATCTATTATATTTTTGCCATTATTTTAAGAACTTTTATGGAAATATTTTGGAATAATAATCCCCATATACAAACAAGGTGCTACTGACATTTTAGCAGTAATTTAACAGTAAATACATTAAGGTTTTTTACTGATGTTTTGAAATTCTACCTGCCCTCCTGCCTGTCCTTTGGAGAAGCAGCATGCTTTTTGTGAGGCACCTGTCCCATAATTAAGAGTATTGCTGATAAGCTTGAAAGAGCAAGGCTTTTTTTTTTTTTTTAAGATATTATTTATTTGTCTGACAGAGATACAGTGAGAGAGGGAACACAAGCAGGGGGAGTGGGAGAGGGAGAAGCAGGCTCCCCACTGAGCAGGGAGGCTGATGCGGGGCTCGATCCCAGGACCCTGGGATCATGACCAGAGCGAAAGGCAGAGGCTTAACCACTGAGCCATCCAGGCACCCCGAGCAAGGCTTTTTAGTTGGGCTATTAAAAATGAAATCTCTGACTTTATATTTATTGGTGATTTATGTAACCAACAGAACCAACCCACAGTATAATTTAAAAAGAGAATAATAAGAACTTCTTTTGACTCTCAGCTCAACCTGTTCATTCAGAGAAACTGTAATTAGAGAATTAATTGCTAGATGAAGGAATGATTTTTAAAAGAACTAAAAATTGGGGCACCTGGGTGGTTCAGTGGGTTAAATCCTCTGCCTTCGGCTCAGGTCATGATCCCAGAGTCCTGGGGTGGAGCCCCACATTGGGCTCTCTGCTCAGCAGGGAACCTGCTTCCTCCTCTCTCTCTCTGCCTGCTTCTCTGCCTACTTGTGATCTCCACCTGTCAAGTAAATAAATAAAATCTTAAAAATAAAATAAAATTTAAAAAAAAAGAACTAAAAATTAAGAGAAATAAATTATGAAATTTTGTTGAGCTTAGGGATAGAACTTATTTGCAATAGATAGTGGAGTGTTTTTTTAAGTTTCTGTAAATATGAAGCATATTTTCTACAGAGTAAAAGAAGATATGTTAATTTTTTCTAATAGATCCCGGGATTCTTCTGCACTCCCAGTCAAACGACTCTGGCATTTCCTTGTTAAACAAGAAGTCCTTCAAGAGACATTTATTAGATATATTTTCACGAAGAAAAGAAAACAGAGTGAGGTATTTTGAAAAAAAAATTTCTGTTGTAGTTTTTGTTTAGTTTTAACATTTCTAATGAAGTCAGTGCTTGATTTACTTTTTGGTTGGAACATATTATCTTTCATACCTTATGGGTAATAGTTTACCAAACTACAGTGTATTTCTTTTATAAGATAAAATCTTATAATTTTCATAGAACAGTGAAGCAACATGGGTCCCTTGGTAAATCATGTATAACCAAGTGAAAATTGGTCCCTCCTGTGCACTACTTACTGTTGGGTGTTTACAAATAATAAATATTGTGATGGATGATTTGAGTAATTTAATATATAAATGACCATACTCTATATTATAATTTTTGAATATCATTTAATTGGAAAGCTAACATAGCCCTTTAAAAGCATCTAACATTTTTAGCACTTAGAAATGAACAGGATAAACTTTAGAAGCAAGAAATTCAGAATAATTTTGTGAAAGAGAATAAACTACAGAAATACAGAGATGAAGAAAATTTGCTTTTACAAAGGGAGGCAGAGGTCCTGCATTGCACAGCGATTTTTAGGCTAAATATAAATTAACAATGTAATGCAATGCAGAGTTCAAGAAGAATCAGGAATTTGAGAGCCTGGAACTTGAGAACCTAAAGTTATCTCTTCCTTATAAAATGAGGGGTGCACAGATTTGTTTTATGAGCATATCAGTCCATTTGGCTACTCAGTGAGGTGAAAGTCAGTGCTCAGAGTAAAGTATCAAATGAGATTAAAGATTTGGCAAATAAAATCTCTGAGAAAGGAGTAATGAATTATGTTTCACTTAGGAAAGCAAAAACTTACATGGTTCATTTTCCCAAGGTAAAATGTATAACTGCGTCTCTGTTTTCCCCCGTACTTGGATTAGCAGAACCTACCCGACTCACTGTTTTCATGAGTTGCCCATATCTAGATGGTAATTGTGGTCGGCCCTTGTGAATAGTCATTTATTTTCTGTATGGATTTAAAATTATGTACTTAAATGAAGAAGTAGGGGAAATGAGCTGTGGGGATTCTTTGGAGTCTTAGAAGATTTTTTTTATAAGATCCAGATGATATTGAAATCATTGGTGTTTATTAGGGTTTGTTAAGAAATCACAAAACCAAATTCTTCTCTTTCATTCAGTCTACTGTTTACAGTATTTCCTATAGTGATGCTGAGTCCAAATTCCATAGAATAAAATCTAGAAATCTAAAAAATGGATTTAACATACAAGATACTTGCTCAGTTAGGACTCTCTTATTTATTCCCAGAAAAGCCAGTTCACTGAAGGATCAATTTTTTTTGAGTGTTCAGTTCTTCAAATTATTAAATATAATGATTCACTGAAAATATAGTTTAATTATTCATATGGTTTGTAGTGGTGGTTTGGTTGTATTGTCAGAGCCTCGGAGTGCTATGGGAAGCCAGGGGTCTAGGTTGCTGGGACCCTCAGTTTTGTCCTTCAAGATCTGTTCTCTCAGGTTTCTCTTTTTCACCTAAGCCTCTCCCTCTTTCTGCCCCTTTGTCTTTGTGTTTTTGGGATCAGCAGCCCATGCTGTGTGTTTTCAAATTTTTTACCAGCAGAGGGAGGATCTCCATGAAGAGGTGGATGGGACAAAGATAAATTGAACATTTCTTAAAATGCTGTGTAAGCATTTGTTGGCTCCACAGATGGGAAGTACATGGTGGAGAGTTGGAATGGGAGGAAGAATTTTTATCGTGTACCCTTTTGTACCTTTTGAATTTCAAATTACTGAATGGAATTACTATCTTGTCCAGTGCTATCCAATAGAACTTTCTGTGATAATGGAAATTTTTATTTGTTTTATATAATAGCAGCCACATATGGTTATGGGGCACTTCAAATGCACCTAGTGTGACTGAATTTTCTTTAATTTAAATGGTCATATATGGTTAATGGCCGTTGTACTGATGTTTCAGCACACATCTGCTGAAAATTTTTCATTAAAGGAAAAAATGTTAAAGCTGTTAAGACAAAATAAAAACTGGTCACTAAGTTCAGAAATATGGAACAATTATCAAAACTATCCATTCAGTAAGAGTGGTTCATCTTTTTAAATCGTTAAATAGGACTTTGGTACTTGTGAATTTGATAAATTCCATGAATTGACAAACTAATCTTAAAAATTCTAAATTCACTCAGTTTTTCTTTCTTGATTTTGTGCTTTTAAAAGGAAAGTTTACACGTTCATTTTTTTACCATCTTTAAGTTATGGATTGACCATTTCAATGTGAAATTTTTCATTCTCTTTATGATTTCATTTCATGCATGTGTTTTGTGTTTGTGACGGTGTGGTGTTAATTAGTCTGTAGAAGAACATGTGGAACAGGTCAAACAAAACTGCGTAGTGGAAGATTCCCGCAGCAAGGTAGTATCCCATGCTCTTGGACCTCGCTCGTTCTCAGTTCAAGGAGCTAACCTTCATCTCTGATACTAACCA
The DNA here is from genome assembly GCF_902655055.1 of Lutra lutra. Classification (NCBI taxonomy): domain Eukaryota; kingdom Metazoa; phylum Chordata; class Mammalia; order Carnivora; family Mustelidae; genus Lutra; species Lutra lutra. The sequence continues at coordinate 70,060,139 of NC_062284.1, read as the reverse complement.
TGTTGGCTAATCAGAATACTCAATGCTCACATACACCTCAGTGGCCTCGGGTAGGAAATTCTCCACCGTCCCCAACTTGCTCTTCCTAAGCATTGATGCTTCTCTTTCCTTCTTCCCGTTGTATCGTCACGTCTTCCCCCTTTCCCTCTGTTCTTAGACATGGTGGTTTTATCTTTCCTCCTTGAAAGGAGGATCTTCTGAGTCTGCATCTTCTTTCCTGCCCCTCACCTTTGACCCTAAGCCAGCGCACCTTCTCATCCATCTCCTTTGTCCCTTTCTAACTGTTCTTTCCAACTTTCCTTATTCCTGTCTTAGCACCCCATTTTAAAATGTTTATTTCTTACATGACTCCTTTATCTTACTGTCTTTTTCCTCCACTCTGTGCCTGCTGATGCATATACATTCTTACCGCAGTGTCCGCACACTTTTGAAGAGATGCAAGTGGCATACTTCTCTTACAAATACTAATGAAAACTATGCTACCCATCTTTCGTGATGGCCGTTAATCAGTATCATCCTCTTATCACATCTTTTAATCGGGGCGATTACAGGGCATCAGAGAATTTAAGCTAATTGCAAAGCTAAGTCTCAACATACTAAAATTACTGGTACCTTTTTTCTTGCTGCTGCTGCTGCTGTTACATTTTCTTCTTGTCCTTTTAAATTTTGTGGAATGTGTGTGTGTCTCACACATTGCTACACAACAGCTGAAACTGCTGATAAACATTTTGTAGGTTGAAGCTGATTTGGGCTATCCAGGTGGGAAGGCGAAAATCATTCATAAGGAATCGGATATGATCATGGCATTTTCCATTAATAAGGTAAAAGTTTTAGTCATTATAAAGATTGTACTTTTTTTTTTTTTTTTTTTTAGTGAACTTGCTTAAGTTACTGACTCTGCTTTACAGGCAAACTGTAATGAAATTGTCTTGGCTTCAACACATGATGTACAAGAACTCGATGTTACCTCTCTGTTGGCCTGTCAGTCATATATATGGATTGGAGAAGAATATGACCGAGAATCCAAAAGGTTAGTCTGTCTTGTGCAGTCAATTTAAAAAAAGGTTTTAAGAACCCATTAAATGGTTATGCACATGATTTGAATTATCTTGAAAAGTATATATGTCTCTCCCTTTATTTGGGTAGAGACATAGTTGGTTTAGCTGCCAATAAAATTCTTACATCAATGAACAAATTACCCATACTTCTTCTATTAGACATGGAACTCTTCATAGTGTTGGAGTCAGAATATTACCCCCTTCCAAAGCCTAATGCCATAATTGCAACTTTGACATTTAACCCCTAAGAAATGTCAGGAACTACATAGTATTCAGTAAATTCGGCTGATTTGGATAATTCAAGCAAAAAGTAGAATATACCAATATATTAATTAGACTGATTAGTGTTTCTTCTTATCACCTGACAAGCATATTTTTACAGATAACAATATAGACAACTTTAGGGCACCTGGGTGGCTCAGTGGGTTAAGCCTCTGCCTTTGGCTCAGGTCATGATCTCAGGGTCCTGGGATCAAGCCCTGCATCGGGGCTTCCCTCCCCCTCTCTGCCTGTCTCTCTGCCTGCTTGTGATCTCTCTCTCTGTCAAATAAATAAATAAAAATCTTAAAAAAAATAGACAACTTTACTTTTCAATGACACTATAGATACTGCACCATCAGTGTTGTGCAACACTGTCCTATTTTGGGGTTTCTTCTCCATGTTTCCCTCCCTCTTGCTTTTCTCCAGACTCCTGGACATTTTATGTGATTGGGAAATGGTGCATCACAGCCTCTTTCCTTGTTCTGTTGGGTTTTCTGTTTTGTTACCATATAATATTACTACAGAGTTAAGGTCAGCTTATAATATTACTACAGAGTTGATGTAACCATGTAATATGATACAGTCCATCATAAAAATTACTTTAACATTTTTATGTGATGATTACTAATACTTCACTTGAAGAAATCTTTAAACTGAGATTTCTTTAAAATGTAGGAATCTGATACATGGGATAACTGTATTAGAAAGACCTTATCTTTTTCTATACATGATAAAAAGAATATTTGTGTTTAAATCTTTCAAAACATACATTTGTTCCAACTTGTGCAGCAGTAAAATTGCCCCCAGACAACATTAAATTTATAAATTTTGTCTAGAGGGAAAAAGCTGACCAGTACTAAAGTAGCCTAGGGTTAGGAATTACACCTACATTTTTCTTATGGATATTTATTCACTCTTTTAAGTGAAGACCTGTGGGTACATAACACAAATTCCAGTTACAGAGCTGCTTAAGAGAAAATGGGACTTGCACAGTAACGCACGAATGTCTTTCACAGTTCAGATGATATCGATTATCGTGGTTCCACAACAACGCTTTATCAACCCAGTGCAACGTCCTACTCAGCAAGTCAGGCGCACCCACCGTCATCTCTGCCCTGGCTGGGCAGTGGGCAGACCAGCACTGGAGCCGGTGTAGTAAGTTATTCACTATTACGGATAGTTACTGGATATGGGCTCACCCAAAAGTAAGTTGAAATCACTTTGACCTAAGAACAATCCTAAAGATCAGGGGCAGTGACTAGTTAGCACCCTGTAATAATAATAGCTAAGATAGCGTGACTCCCTTTGTTGTAGCAACCTTATGTGGTGGGTGCTTTTGTCATCTCCCATTATCCTTTTATAGATGAGCAAACAGCATCAAGGGGTAAAGCAGAGACAAAGAGGAGTTGTGTCTACTACAGGTGTTTGAAGAAATGTGTCTATCACATTGTTGTAGTCACTGTAGTTAAAGGGTCCCGTTCTCATGTTCTGCCCCGAAGAATCTGCAGATATTCCTCATTGTCCTCAGGGAGGGCACTCGGAGAAAAGTTCCTTCATCACTCAGCGAAGCTGCTTGGTATCTGCCTGGTTCGCATGGGCCAGGGCTATGCCAGGGAGTGACTGCTTCCACGGCCTGTTCAGACAAGTGTCCTGTGTGAAGTGGTCCAGGGTGTAGGTTAGTAATCCAGCTGTAAGAGAGTAAAGGTTATGAGAATTAGAGTTGGGCTGAAGTATCTTCTCCCGTGTCTCTTCTCTGATGCACACAATGAATTTGTCTTTTATCTTCTTTTAAAGCTGATGAAAAGGAATCTACATAATGTTAAGAGAATGACCTCCCACCCAGTCCATCAGTACTGTAAGTGTTTTACTTGTGACCCAGAGCATTGTAAATGGCCTCTGTCACTTGGAAATTCGTTGATAGAATGGGAAATATTGGAACTCTGTAGCTTTTTCATTTCTTTTTTTCTGCTTTTCCTTCTGTGTTTCAGATCTCACAGGAGCTCAGGATGGCAGTGTGCGAATGTTTGAGTGGACACGACCTCAGCAACTTGTCTGTTTCCGCCAGGCGGGCAATGCAAGAGTTACCAGATTATATTTTAATTCACAAGGCAACAAGGTTGGCTCTTGGGGCTCACTGCTAAATTCATCTGAAAAAGATACTTAGGAGTAGATGGTTAGTGACCTGGATTTAAGCTGGGCAGGCAGTTTATTGGTGTCTGCTTGGACACCCCTCTCGGCTCCCAGTAAGGCACAGGTCTTCAGAATTGTGTATGGATCAGTCATCCATTTAGAGATACCGAACACCGTGACGATAAAGAGCGCTTTCTGTTGAGTGTGTGTGCTGGTGGTACATATAAGCACAGTCAAGCACCTGAGAGAAACCTTCCAGTTTCTTACTAAATTATCTTAGAGACGTTTGGAGGAAAATGAAATAGATATGGAAAAGCATTTAAAAGGCTGTAAACTATTTATAGTGCCTGACTTGCGTAGAAACTACAGTAATAGAAATAGGTGTAGGCAGAATGTTAAGTGAGGTTCGAGTGACTTCATCAATGACTTCGCCTTCAGTTTGCTCACTAAGGTGCTGTGTTTAACATTTATGCCATTCTTACAGTGTGGTGTTGCGGACGGAGAGGGTTTTCTGAGTATCTGGCAAGTAAACCAGACGGCATCAAATCCTAAGCCTTACATGGTGAGTACATTCAGCATTCCCAGAGCATGTATAGAGGTTGCTTTGTTGGTGAAGGGTCTCTTTCAGACACTAAATCTCATTGGACATTCCCTCATTGGGTCTGTTGAGAAGGGGGCGTCTCTGCCCAGCAGCACAGCTCAGCACCCGTTATTGCCCTTGTTTAAACCGAAAAGATTACTTTTCAGAACTTGAAGGATGACCATTGTATTTGAAAATGTTCAAGGGCTTTCCCTGTATGTGGTCCTACTTTGAAAACTCTAACTTCTTGATAGGTTTTTAATGTAATACCTAAAATGAATCAACATGAAATGCTAACAGGTTCTGTGTATTCTAATTTGCTCCAGCATTTTTCTTACTAAATTAACCAATCCCAATAGGTCACTTCATTCATTAATTCAAACTCTATTAAAACATCTGTTGATGCAGACAAAACATATCTTCACTCGGTGGGGGCTCAGGTAGGGCTGGGAGATTGTGCTGTCTTGTGCAGAACTTTAGGCTTCATGTCTGTCGATTTTAGTTTTCTAGACTATATATATCTTTTTAATTATGTATATAAGATATTTCTCTTAAATTAGTGCCCTGTAGGCTATCATAACGTCTTTACAAAAACAGAAGGGATTTTGAATCCGCTTCACTCCTACCTGGACACCCTCCTGGGTCTTTGCCTCCAAATTTCCACTCATTCACCTGATCCAACAAGCAGAGTCCTGCCTGGCTCCGTAAATCATTTCCTGTGGCTGTGGAACATCCTTAGGAGTGGTTTGGGGCAGCCCTAACTCTGTAGATAATTTGCAGGACCACTTTGACCTCTTTATTATTGCTAAAGGTCTTCATGTGCAAAGAAAGAGATGGTAAAGGAAAGGTCATTGTTTGCATTTAGGTTACAAAGTTCATTGGATTTGAGCTCTTCACACTATAGTCCAAGACCACAAGATGGGCATGTAGGAATCTCCTTCCTTGGGTTATTATTGTTTATTATGATTTATATTAAGTAAAGTTTATTAAATGTATTTGAAATCATTAACACTGAGTTTGGGCCCTTAATGTAATTAAATGCTTAGTTCATCCTATCCTTTGTTAGATAATCTAAAAATAAAAAAACTTTTAATTCCATGTTTTTACTACTCCAGTTTTAAAATATAAATATTTAGCTAATATTGGGTATTAGCTAAATAATATGCAAATAATAGCTAATTTTCTTATCACACTCTCTATTCTGGATGTTTAACAACAGTTCTTAGTTCACGCATCTACTGCTAGCAGAACTGTGTGTGTGCACGGTTCCAGCTTGTCTGGGCTTCTAGGTAATATCACTTGCCCTTGTTTCTTGTAGAGTTGGCAGTGCCACAGTAAAGCCACAAGTGACTTCGCATTTATTACCTCTTCAAGTCTAGTTGCCACATCTGGACAGTCCAATGACAATAGGTAGGTTGACAGAAGCATAATAAATAAGCACATTTTTAGCAGAAAGGTCTTCTTGCTGCAAAGTACTGAGTTTTTCTACCTCGTAAATACAAAACTTTCTGTGACATAATCCTTATCTCAGTAGTTTTCCTTATCAAGAAGAGAAAAACAAGTACTTATAATTTAGGCTTTCAATAAACAGATGTATTTATGGTAAAGCTTCCCCCCCCCCCCCGTTGTCAGGTCAGGATATTGAGACTCTGTAGCCATCATGCTCAGTACTGTCTTGGGTCTGACACTGCTTTCACTGGCAACACATGCCATGAATAACACCTGTCATTTCCTGGCAGTGATTACCCCTGGGGGTCAGAAGCATTAGAGCGTTAGAGTGGTAATGGAAAAGATGAGGGTTTGGGGGATGAGATGGCAGAGACATGTGGGGCCACGTGAGACAGAAATGTGCAGTTCGAAAAGGATAAAATGTTAGAAGCGAGGTATCCCCAGCTTCTGCCCTCACCCTAGCTGAGAATCATTGCTTTCCAAATATGAGTGAACAAAAAAGATAGTAAGATGCAATGAGTAAAAATATTTGACTTGAAGCCAGTAACAAAAAGCACATCGTAAACCATTGTTGTGTTTTCTTTGTAAGAAATGTATGCCTGTGGGACACATTGATATCCCCTGGAAACAGCCTCATTCATGGTAAGTGAGTTAAGGTCTATGATTTTTAACACACTATGAAGGAATGCTTTCCCGGTTTTATTCTAACCAGTGAGTGTTTACTCATGGGTTATAAATGAATATCTGGCTATTTTGCTGAGGTAACTATCCAGCTAGCATAGAATAGTCTTTATATTCTATTTGGAAAATATGGTATGGAGACTGGCGCTACTAACAAGGCTTTTTAGCAATTAGTTGCAAAGTGTTTGCGCTCAGTAGAAAGGAGGTATTTTAAAGAATTACACCTAACTATAAAATAAAAGCTAGGGGCGCCTGGGTGGCTCAGTGGGTTAAGCCGCTGCCTTCGGCTCAGGTCATGATCTCGGGGTCCTGGGATCGAGTCCCGCATCGGGCTCTCTGCTCAGCGGGGAGCCTGCTTCCCTCTCTCTCTCTCTCTGCCTGCCTCTCTGTCTACTGTGATCTCTCTCTGTCAAATAAATTAAAAAAAAAATAAAAGCTAACCTTACAAGAACAAGAAATGTAAACAATGCCATTTAAATACATCCTTTAAGGGGCGCCTGGGTGGCTCAGTGGGTTAAGCCGCTGCCTTCGGCTCAGGTCATGATCTCGGAGTCCTGGGATCGAGCCCCGCATCGGGCTCTCTGCTCTCTCGGGGAGCCTGCTTCCTCCTCTCTCTGCCTGCTTGTGATCTCTCTGTCAAATTAAAAAAAAAAAAAATCTTTAAATACATCCTTTAAGACGGTGTTCTCAGCTGGTGTCCCAAAGATCCCTTTTTCACACGGTGATCTTGAGAGAAGGCTCCACACTCCAGTACATTTCAGCTAAACATAGCTAGGTGAATTCTTTTATAGAAAGATTTTTCAGTCTTTTGAAATAAGTATAGTTATTTCTCTGCAAATGGTTTTTCTTTGAATAATTAACAGTTCTTCAAGGTGTACCACATACTGGGTTTAAGGCTTTAATTGCATTGAAATGCAGAGAATCCTAGGAAGGCTAACTCCTTACCTTGTAGCTGGTCATTTTCACATAACTGTGGTTGAATTTGTGACTTACCTGACAGGAACTTCTGATGAGGCTGCATGGACAGGAACTGGGAGAGGGTAGAAACCTGTCCTGGTGGGCATTAAAGTGGGGCTGAGTGGATCATTGAGAGGTTTGGTCTCCTCTGTGCTTTTCGCTTCTACAGGCTTCTTGCAAGGCAGCGTAACTTTTAAACTTCCTGCATGTGTTTTCATATTGAGATTATGGATAAGAACCTTTTTTTCTGTCATTGGATCTTTTTTAATACTTGGGTCATGATTATAGAAATTGAAATGAAAAATTTGACAGTAATTTCTGTGTTATTTAAATGTGCATTTAAACATTACCAGAATTGTCTGGATAGCCGTTGTCTGGGAAAGACATCTGGTGTTTTCCTTCTTCAGGTTTCACATGCCACGATCATGGCGCCACAGTCCTTCAGTACGCGCCCAAGCAGCAGCTCCTAATCTCTGGAGGCAGGAAAGGCTGCATCTGCATTTTTGACATCAGGCAGAGACAGCTGATTCACACATTCCAGGCACATGACTCTGCTATTAAGGCCCTGGCTCTGGACCCCTGTGAGGAATATTTTACTACAGGGTCAGCAGAAGGTAACATCAAGGTGAGTCAGTACAGGAAGTTGGAAGGTGCTGGATATTACCTGTGTGTGTTGTCAAGACTGGGGAACAGAAACCCCACTGCACTCTTTGATCTTTGGTCTCTTTCTTTCTCTTTTCTAGCGACTTATCCTTTGTGTTTTTACTCCCTTTTCCACCAGGTTTGGAGACTGACAGGCCATGGCCTGATTCATTCATTCAGAAATGAGCACGCTAAGCAGTCCATATTCAGAAACCTTGGGGCTGGTGTCATGCAGATTGACATCATCCCGGGCAACCGGATCTTCTCCTGCGGGGCCGATGGCACGCTAAAAACCAGGGTGTTGCCCAATGCTTTTAACATCCCCAACAGAATTCTTGACATTCTCTAGACTTAAAGGTTTGGGCTTTATTTTTATGAACATTTTAATGAAAATACACTGTCGTAATGAATAGGCATTTCTGCTTCTTAAGCAGCTGTTCACACACTGAAAACAATGCAGAGAATCCCTGTTGTAGAATCTGAGACTGACCCCAGCTGAGAGTTGCCCATACCGGTTGGTAGACTGACTGCATGTACCTTATTCTCACGCTGACATACTCTAAAACAAAACAAAACCCTAGTGTTGTATGAAGGGTAGCTATTCTTTACAGCATTTAGTAAACCTGATTCAGAAAGCATTTGAGGTTAGAAAGTATGTTAGTAAGTTATAATAATGGGAAGGACGTTTATACCAAATTAAGGAGGAAAATGTTGCTGATTCAGGTTTTTCTTCCTAGTCTTACCACTGATGGAAGCATGCCCACAGGCTCCTGTGTTCAGGGAAGGATAGTCACAGGGTGTGAGAAGGTCTAGATCACCAGAAGCCCTTTCGGAGCTGTGGTGCGGCGTGCAGGGACCATTTCTCTGCTGGGAGAGGTCATTTCCATTCTTTCCTGCTGATTATTTTTCCTGTTAGTGTTTTTACTGAGCTAGTACTGTAACTTGCAAATGAGTGCAAATTTAAATGCAATGTTTTTCCTTACGATTTGCACACATTTTTTTGACTGCTAGTTTTTCTATTTAAATATCTGCCTTCATGTTAGGAATGTAATATGTGAACATGACATATTTGTAGTTGACTGAACATACCAGTTTAGTACTTTTTCTTTCAGGGTTAAACACCCCCCACATTTAAGGCTATGTTGAAACTACACCAATAGAGCATTTCATATCATAATTTAAATGAATGTTAGGCTTTTTGTGGCCAGTTAATAGTTGATGAGATCGGTGATGTTATTTATTACCACAGCCTATTGTATAAACTATGCAGAGTTAAAATATTATTTGCTTATAAATTATTAGCCATTGTTGTCATATTTTGATGTACCTCTTTGGTTATGACCAAAAAATGTTCTTGAGATATTGAAACCAATGTCTTTGTGTTTAAATGTTTACCAGCAAATTATCTCATCATGTTAATGAGAATGTTTAATGCCTGTGTGGTAAATAGTAAAAATATAATGGCATAAAAGCACCTTTCTCTGGAGGCGATGTGATGTTCGGGCTGTGAAATACATATGTAAAAGAAAAATAAATGTTATTTGTTAGAGTTTTACCTTAGTTTGGTCTGGCCTTCTTTAACAGTATTTTTAACCACTTACTTTAAATGTGAGTAAATGTTTGACCGTTAAAAGAATTTTTAAGGCTACTGGGCTGTTCATTTATTCACAGATACTTACTGAGTACTTTTCTGTAGCAGAAACCATTCTAGAAAATGGGACACAGTGGTGAGCCTGACAGAAGGCACTCAGCATTGGGATTTAGTTGGGTAAGAGCCTAACGTGACCATACCTTTTCTCGCTTACTGAATTAAATGATGATTTTGCTGCTGACCCCGGTGAAGCAGCTGAGCTAGGAATAGTGCTTATGTGGAGTCAAGGAGAGGGAAGGAGGATGTCTGAATACACAGAAACACAAATTTGATAAAAATTGCAGATATATACATACACTTACCACAGTGTATCTAGTTAGTATATGGTATCCTGTTCATTTTGCCTCTTCTCCACCTTTGTATCTATTTTCCTAAAGTAGTGCCAGCTGATTTATTTTCTCTTATTGTATCAATTACACTTTTTAAAAAGGACTTGAAGCGGTTGTCCTAGAGTTTGCAGTGTACTTCTCAAACTAACTTGAGCTACTTTCACATTGAGCTACTTATGCATCACACAGAGTGCAGATACATTATAACACAGTATTCCCAGTTGCTCCCTCCCATCACTGTAACACTGCTGTCATTTATTTCCTTGTCTATAATCCCAGTACATTGCCACCGTTATTACTTCGAAAAGTTACCTATTAGATTATGAGCACGAAAAGGAAAAATTTCATTTTACCGTCACTTACTTCTTTTCTAATGCTCTTTCATTCTTGATAGAGAGGTTTCTGACCCATATAATTTTCCATCTCTCTGAAGAACTTCTTATAAGGCAGGCCTGCTGGCAGAAGAGTCTGTTTTTACTGACCTGAGGAATTCCTTACTTCACTTTGGAAGGATAACTTTATGGGATACAGAATTCTACAAAATTCTACAGAATTCCACCCCCACTGCCCCAACACTTCAAATATTTCACTCCACTCCTTTCTTCTGTCCATGGTTCTGAAAAGAAGTATGACACAGTCTTATTCTTGGTCCTTTCCTTACCTTAGGAAGTTGGTGGGCTTCTGTTGGCAAAACCCACAAACGTGCACTCCCTTAAGACTGGGCTGCAGGAGTTTGTACCTTGCAAGCTGGTCCACACTCAGACTCCAGGAATTTCTTAATTACCTTTTAAGTGTTCCTACCAGTGACTGGCTCTAGCAGCTTCTCCTCGAAGTTGGCTGTCATTACCTGTATCTGCAGGTCTCTTCAGTGTTTGGAGTGGTATTTTTCCCTGGGCTTTCACATCCTCTAATGGATCTAAGAAAATATGTTGATTTTTATATTCTGTGCTTTTTTCTTAAGATAAGGACAGGAATGATGACTTCCAAGTTCTATACATTAAGGCTGAAACTGGAAGTTCTACTTTGTGTTTCTATAAACATTACGAACTATTTCTATAACTAAAATTTTACTGTGCCATGGTATAATTTATATAAAGTTAAATTTGCTTGAGGCAATGTTATGTATCCTGAGTACTTATTTATTTAGGCTCCTCTGGAGCTTTTAGAGGCTATTGAGATGCAGTTATGATGGTACGTTCTCCAGGGAAATGATTCTTTATGGATTACTTACTGTACACTAGCCCTGGGCTAAGCAACTTACATAGATTATCTCACTCCCAAAACAAACCTATGAGGCATTGTGTCTCTTGTTAGAGATAATGCATTTTAAAAATCCCTATTTTTCAAACGAAAAACAGTTGAGACTTAAAGAAGTAATATTACTCAGCAGTATAAGGATTCTAAATTAGTTTGACTCCAGAGTTCACACCCACTTAACATTACATTGTATAGTAAACATTCCCCACAGATGTCCTGCAGTCTCTCTGTAGCTCTTCACAGAAACATAAGCGAGGCATATATTACCTGGCGGATCTTTGAAATTCACAGGAGATTCTTTACCTTAAGCTATGTGTACACAAAAGCTTAGCACCTGAAGCAGACAAAAAACAAAACAAAAACGTTTGACTGACTTCTTACCCAAAACTCAAATCCAGTCCTGGCTCCTATGTTGCTCCAGAGTAAAGGAGAGTATACACAATGATAAGAGCCAGAGGGAAAAGGGAAAAAGCTTGTGAGATTTTATTACCCCAATCCCTAAACAAAACAAAACAAAACAAAACTGGCCCAACTACCCACCCAGGGTAGGAGATTTCAAGTCTAAGTGCTCTGAGAGATTTCAAAAAGAGAACTTTCTACTGTCAAAGCAGTAAGATTTACCTGCTTACTTGAAACAAAAATTATAGAAAACAATAGTTCTCAAGACATAGGACATCAGGCAGTGGAGGACAGGGATCCCTCAGAGGTGAGCATTATTATAGTCCCAACTTATTACCTGAAGAAATGGTCCAGGCCACAAACAAGGAGAGAAAACCAGGCAAAGCTTGATGGTCTTTCTGAGTTACCAAATAGAACTGGGGCATCTGGGGAGCATAAGATAGAGTGGGCTGAGAAGAGGGCGAGAGAGGTCTCAGAAATTCCTTTTCGTGTATTCAGCTGAACATGAATCCGTGCATCTGTAGGAGAAAACTACTGGTGGTCAGGCAAAGAACCACCAGACAGGATGAAAGAATCAAATCACATTAAACTAGAAATAGTTCATATTCTAACCAACCAACAAACCTCATAATTCATAGGGCATTAGGTACTCATAAGAGTTTTGCTGCAGTAATGGGACAAAATTAGTGAAAGACACCACTGTAGTCCCGCCCAAGAAATCTAAAAGGAAAGGGTTAAGCAATTTCCAAATAAACTACAACTCAGAACACAGTCCCAGAATATTTATAGTAATACAAGGACTAGCAAGGTAAAATTCAAATGTTTGACATTTGATAAAAATTACCAAACATGAAGTAGGATAATATGAGCCAACTGAGCAAATTCAATCCATCAGAAAATGGTCCAGAAATAACACAGGTGACAGAAAAGAATAATGTAGTTGTTTTAAATACATACTATATGTCCAAGAAGAGCTTTAGACAGGTTAACTGGACAGAATAAAGCATTTTTAAAAAATCGAACCTTCTAGAAATGAACTACAGACTACAATGTCTCAGATGGAAAACACACTGGATGGGGTTCACAGATTAAGCATTGCAGAAGAAAACAGTACTGAATGTGAAAATATATTAGAAATTCCCAAAGGAAACAAACCCTAGAACCAAGTAAAGAGCCTCAGTGAGTTGAAGAAAACCATTAAGCCACTCAATATATGTGTTCTGTGGTTCCTACACAAAATGGGAGTAAAAAATATAATTAAAGAAAGTCTGGGACCCTAACGGCAGATGGTGGAGTAGGAATACCCTAAACTTGCCTCATCCCATGGATGCAGCTAGGTAACACTCACATCAGCATAAACAATCCAGAAAATGACTAGAAGACTGGTAGAACAAACTCCACAACTAAAGGTAGAGAAGAGACCACATCAAAGAAGGTAGGGAGGGCAAAGATGCAGTGTGGGAGTGAAACAGACTATGGCCATCCATCTCAAGGATGCTGGTGGAGCAGAGAAGGCTGATAAATAGACTATCACACTGGGAAGACAAATTCCGATTTCATTTGGCTTTGAAAATGAGAGAGGCCAAATCTTGCAAGTTCTTACAACTGTGGGATTTAAAGCCTAGAATTTTTAAAATCAGGCTCAGCTCTGGGAGAGCCCCAAAGGCATTTAAGAAGTGGAGTCCCTGCACTTAAAGGGACAACACAATAAACAGTAGTGAAAATTCAACATGGAAGCAGCAGATTGAAATATGCTGAGGACAGAAGGGAGGGACAGTGATTTATTCATCTCAGAACATGGTCCCAAGAGGCAGGGATCACAAGGAGACCCCTCCAGGAACAAAGGAGCTGGATGCATCATTTCCCGCCCTTGACCCCCAGCATAAATAGTCACCTGCAGGTACTAGCACAGCATCAAAGTTCACTACCTTGCTTACACCAAGCCCTACCTCCCCAACCCGCACTTTGATCTCATTTTTCAAGTACACACCTTATTAAAATACACCCCACCTGGCCAGAGACCACACACTGCCTTCAACAGGCAAAGAGAACCTCTGCAGATGACTGGACTAAAGGAAAAAGCAGCCAGGACTCAACAGCACATCACACGCGTCACTAACATAGGAAACACTTCCTGAAACACCAGTCCCTGGAAAACAGGAGACACTGCACTGCAGGACACTATAGGACTTCTTCTTCATAAGAGCATTAAACTTTAAGATCAGGAGACTTAGCTAACTTTCATAACACACAGAAACAGACACAGAGACAAAAAAATTTGTCCCAGTGAGAGAACAGGACAAAACCATAGAAAGAGACCTAAGTGAAACAGATATAAGTAAATATTGCTTGAAAAAGAATTTAAAGTAATGATCATAAAAATACTTACTGGCCTTGAGAAAAATACTGGAGGACATCAGTGAGACCCTTAACAAAGAGATTTAAAAAAAAAAGAACCAATCAGAGACAAAAAAAAATATATATATATGAAATTAAAAATACACTTGATGGAATAAATAGCAGGTTAGATGAAGTAGAGAAATGAATTCATGACCTGGAAGACAGAGTAATGGAAATTAATCAAGCTAAGCAAATGGGAGAAAAAAAGAATTATGCAAAACAAGAATAGGGAACTCAGCGACTCCATTAAATATAATAACTTTCACATTATAGTGATGCCAGAAGAGAAAGGGGATAGAAGATTAATTTAAAGAAATAGTAACTGAAAACTTTGCTAATCTGAGTAAGGAAATAGTTATCCAGATCTAGGAGGCAAATAGATTCCCCAGCCCCATACAAAATCAGCTCAGGAGTGCCACACCAAGACATTTAATTTGTAATTAAAATGGCAAAAAGTAATGATAAAAAAAAATGCTAAAAGCATCAAGAGAAAAGAAGACAGGTCCATACAAAGGAAAACCCATAAGTCTAGGAGGCAATTTTGCAGCAGAAACTTTGCAGGCCTGAAGGGAATTGCATGGTATATTCAAAGTGCTGAAAGGAGGGTAATAAATGAGAAAAATATGCAGTCAAGAATACTTCATCTAGCTAGGCTGTCACTGAAAAAAGAAGAAGAAATAAAAAGCTTCTAGGACAAACAGAAATTAAAAGAATTTGTAATCTCCAAACCAGTCCTACAAAAAATATTGAAAGGGATCCTCTAAGGAAAGAGAGGGCCCAAAGTTAACATAGACAACAGAGACAATATGCAGTATCAGTCACCTTACAAGCAATGCAATGGCAATAAATTCATATCTTTCAATAGTTATCCTGAATGTAAATGGGCTAAATATCCCAATCAAAAGATACGGTATAAGATTGGATAAAAAATCAAGACCATTGGGATGCCTGGGTGGCTCAGTTGGTTAAGCAGCTGCCTTTGGCTCAGGTCATGATTCCAGCGTCCTGGGATCGAGTCCCGCATCGGGCTCCTTGCTCAGCAGGAGCCTGCTTCTCCCTCTGCCTCTGCCTATGCTTGCTCTCTCTCCCTCTCTCTCTGACAAATAAATAAAATCTTTAAAAAAAAAAAATCAAGACCATCAATATGCTGTCTACAAGAGACTCATTTTAGACCCAAAGACACCTCAGATTTAAAATGGGGTGGGGGGACCATTTACCATGCTAATGGACAACTAAAGAAAGCTTGATTGGCAACCTTTATATCAGACAAATTAGATTTTAAGCCAAAGACTATAATAAGAGAAGAGGAAGGGCAATATATCATACTTAAAGTGTCCAAAAAGAAGATCAATTTTAAATATCTGTGTCCCTAACATGGGAGCAGCCAATTATATAAATCAATTAATAACAAAATCAAAGAAACACATCAGCAATACTACAATAATAGGGAACTTTAACAGTCCCCTTGCTGAAATGGACAGATCATCTAAGAAGATCAACAAGGAAATAAGGACTTTAAGTGACACACTGGACCAGATGGACTTCACAGATATATTCAGAACATTCCATCCCAAAGCAACAGAATACACATTCTTCTCTAATGTACATGGAACATTCTCCAGAATAGATCACATCCTGGGTCACAAATCAGGTCTCAGTCAATACCAAAAGACTGGGATCATTCCCTGCTTATTTTCAGACCATAATGCTTTGAAACCAGAACTCAATTAAAGGAGGAAAGTTGGAAAGAACTCAAATATATGGAGGCTAAAGAGCATCCTACTAAAGAATAAATGGGTCAACCAGAAAATTAACTAAAAAAAATTTCATGGAAATAGGGGCCCCTGGTTGGCTCAATCATTAAGCATCTGCTTTTGGCACAGGTCATGATCCCAGAGTTCTGGGATCATGCCCCAGGTTGGGCTGCATGCTCAGCAGGAAGCCTGCTTCTCCCTCTCCCATCCCCCCTGCTTGTGTTCCCTCTCTTGCTGTGTCTCTCTCTGACAAATAAATAAAATCTTAAAAAATAAATTCATGGAAACAAATGAAAATGAAAACACAACTGTTCAAACCCTTTGGGATGCAGCAAAAGTGGTCCTAAGATCTAAGTATATAGCAATACAAGTCTCTCTCAAGAAACAAGAAAGATCTCAAGTATACAACCTAACCCCACACCTAAAGGAACTAGAGAAAGAACAGCAAAGAAAGCCTAAACCCAGCAGGAGAAGAGAAATAATAAAGATCAGAGCAGAAATCAATGAAATAGAAACCAAAAGAACAGTAGAACAAATCAAAGAAACTAGGAGCTGGTTCTTTGAAAGAATTAATAAGATTGATAAACCCCTTGCCAGACTTATCAAAAAGAAAAGAGAAAGGACCAAAATTAATAAAATAATGAGTGAGAGAGGAGGGATCACAACCAACACCAAAGAAATTCAAACATTATAAGAACATATTATGAGCAACTGTATGCCAACAAATTAGACAATCTGGAAGAAATGGATGCATTCCTAGAGACACATAAACTACCAAAACTGAACCAGGAAGAAATAGAAAACCTGATCAGACCCATAACCAGCAAGGAGATTGAAGCAGTCCTCAAAAATCTCCCAACAAACAAGAGCCCAGGGCCAGACGGCTTCCCAGGGGAATTCTACCAAACATTTAAAGAAGATTTAATACCTATTCTCCTGAAACTGTTCCAAAAAATAGAACTGGAAGGAAAACTGCCAAACTCATTTTATGAGGCCAGCTTTACCTTGATCCCAAAAGCAAAGACCCCACCAAAAAGGAGAATTATGTGGATGCAAAAATTCTCAGCAAAATACTAGCCAATAGGATCCAACAGTACATTAAAAGATATTCACCATGACCAAGTGGGATTTATTCCTGGGCTGCAAGTTTGGTTCAACATCCACAAATCAATCAATGTGATACAATACATTAGTAAAAGAAAGGACAGGAGGGGTACAAGATGGCAGAGAAGTAGGAGACCCTGTTTCAACCAGTTCCCTAAATTGAGCTAATATCTATGAGAACACTCTGAACAACCATGAAATCAGCCTGAGATGTAGGATTATACACTTCTGGATCTTTACAGGGGGCAGAAGACTCCAGTGAAGAGGTAAAGCATACTGGGTACGACTGGACTGATATCAGAGGGTAAATAGAAGGGGGAGGGAGCCACCAGAAGTGACCCATTGGAAAGTAATACCCCAATACAAGAGTGCCCTGTGATTGGGGACCAGCATTAACTTGGAGTCTGATTAAAAGCACTCAAAAAGAGCAAAAGATCTTAAGAGGCAACTGGAGGAATCGGCAGTCATGGGCATGGGCATAAGCCCACAGACCCAGGACGGCCACCATCAGTGACCACCTGTACCAGAGAGAGTGCTGCGAAGCCTCCAGGCTGTGGTCCCTGAGCCCCCAACTTTCCCCCCAGCGCTGGGCCTCGCACACTTCCTGCCAGCTGGCATGAGAGTCTGGTGTGGACGCCAGCTGTTGCTTTAGAACCACAGGCTTTTGCACTCTGCACATGCACTGTGCAGTCAGGGCCTGAACTGCGATCCCTACCCTCCTCAGAGAGCTCCATGTGGGCCTAGCCAGGGTGTCTCTAAGACCAGCCTAGAGTCTGAACACTCCTAGCCCAGGCTTGAAAAATCTCAGCACACTATCTCTGGTTGGGATCTCTCAGATGGTCTGGACCCCAAACAGCAGTCCCAGCAAAGGCAGCCACTGGAAACGGGCTGCCTGGACCAATATCACTCATGGTTTTAGGGGCACGGGGGTGCAGAGACAAGCAGGTGCTTTTTGGGCGACACTGAGATGGTGCCTGGGGACGTGGACTGCCTGTAGGAGGTTGCACAGCTCAGTGGAGTTTGCAGAGGGGGAGTCTGTGTGTTCTGGACCACCGAGAGGGGAGCAGACGGAGGTCTGGGTGCAGTTTGCGTTCCTCTAAACCTTTAAAAAGCCACAAAAAGCCACCAAAGAACAAAAACTTCCAGAGAACAAAAGCCTGAAAGACCCCAGCCCCTTGATGGGGGAAGGAGGACTCAACCCAAACAAGACCGACTGAAAAGCAATGCAGCAGGGCCCTCCCCCAGAAAGCCCCTGAAAGCGTGAGAGGACAACTACAAGGACAACTATGGGGTCCCCATAAAACTGTAAAATCCCAATATCAGGGGAAACAAGATATTAAGCTCCCAGTATTGCCCTAAAACCTATAGATTTCATAGATACAACTTTTATTTTTTAATTCGTTCTCAGTATTCTCATTCTTTTTAAATTTTTAACCTACTTACCATTACAACCAGAGGTTCAATACAACAAATTCCATAATAAGCTTTTTAAAAAAAATTTTTTTTTAAGTTTATTTGATGGACAGAGAACACAAGTAGGCAGAGAAGCAGGCAGAGAGAGAGAGAAGAGGAAGCAGGCTCCCTCCCACTGAGCAGAGAGCCCGATGCGGGGCTTGATCCCAGGACCCTGGGATCATGACCTTAGCCAAAGGCAGAGGCTTTAACCCACTGAGCCAGGCAGGTGCCCTGCCTTAATAACCTTTTAACTTGAACTTTTTTCGTACATATACCTGTATTTTTCTTTTGCTTTTCTATTTTTTAAATATACATATAGATATAAGCTTCAAGGTAATCCTCTTTCCCTAATAAATACTACCCTTATATATAAACCAGTTTTAATCTCCCTTTATCTCTGGAAAGTTGAGTCCTTTAACAAAGATATCAAGATACACCCAGGAAGAATCAAAATAACCTTCCTTGCCCACACTGAGGATTTATAACCACCCTCCCATCTTCTTCCTCTGTCAGTGTTTCTGTGTATTTGTTTTGGTTCTGGTAGTATGTAAGTCTTATACTTGGGGTTTATTTTGGCTGGGTTCTTTTTTTTCCCCTTGTCATTTACTTTTGTTGGTCTTTTTGTCTGTTTTTGTTTGTATATCTTATAAATCTTACCTTTGGGGTCCATTCTGGCTGCGTCGTCTTCTCCTCCTTCTCCTCCTCCTCCTCCTTCTTCTTCTCCTTCTCCTTTCTCTTTTTCTTTTTTCTTTCTTTTTGGTGATGACTTCCGGTTGCTCAGAAGCATTCCAGAGTGCACCTTGCCTGGATCACGGTTGATATGTTCAGCTACACATCCCCTCAACCACCTTTCACCTCTCACCAAAATGACTAGGAAGAGGAATGCCCAACAGAGAGAGAAATTCAGAGACTGTGCCCTTTCCATCAGAACTATTGGATATGGACATGAACAGTAAGATGGAAAGGGAATTCAGGGTAACAATTATCCAGGAAATGGCTAGGTTGGAGAAAACCATTAATGACAACATGGAATCGATTAGGGCAGAAGTGAAAGCTACCCAAGAAGAAGTTAAAAATGCTATCGATGAGCCCCCAAGATGGCAACAGCCGAAGACGAGCTGCTGCTGCCGCGGCTCCCCGAGCTGTTCGAAACCAGCAAGCAGCTTCTAGACGAAGTGGAAGTAGCGACTGAACCCACCGGTTCGCGAGTGATCCAGGAAAAGGTGTTCAAGGGACTAGACCTCCTTAAGAAGGCTTCCGAAATGTTATCGCAGCTCGACTTGTTCAGCCGAAACGAAGATTTGGAAGAGATTGCTTCCACCGACCTGAAGTACCTGATGGTGCCAGCATTTCAAGGAGTGCTCACCATGAAACAAGTCAACCCCAGCAAGCGTCTAGATCATTTGCAGTGGGCTCGAGAACACTTTTTAAACTACTTAATTCAGTGCCAGTACTATCATGTGGCAGAGTTTGAGCTGCCCAAAACCAAGAACAACTCAACTGATAATGGCACTGCTAGTTCCTCCATGGCCTATCCTAGCCTCGCTGCTATGGCATCGCAGAGACAGGCTAAAATAGAGAGATACAGGCAGAAGAAGGAAGTGGAGCATAGGTTGTCTGCACTGAAATCTGCTGTGGAAACTGGTCAAGCAGATGATGAGCGTGTTCGTGAGTATTACCTCCTTCACCTTCGAAGGTGGATTGGTATCAGCTTAGAAGAGATTGAGAGCATTGACCAGGAGATGAAGATCCTGAGAGAAAAAGACTCCTCACCAGAGGCATCAACTTCTCATTCAGCTCGTCAGGACAGGCCTCCAATGAAACCCTTCGTTCTCACACGGAATGTGGCCCAAGCCAAAGTATTTGGAGCTGGTTATCCAAGTCTGGCATCTATGACGGTGAATGACTGGTACGATCAGCATCGGAAATACGGAGCATTACCAGATCAGGGCATAGCCAAGACACCACCAGCAGAGCTTGAAAGAAGTACTCAGCAACAGGAAGATCAGGAACAAAAGGAGGAGGATGAGGAGGATGAACAAGCTCTCCACAGAGCTCGGGAGTGGGATGACTGGAAGGACACCCATCCTAGGGGCTATGGCAACCGACAGAACATGGGTTAGCCCTCCCACAACAAGACCAAGATGGGACTCCAGGGGTCACATCTTCCCCTCCCCGGGCTCCTGCTTCCGCTGTGTACAACAAAGGCAAAATAAAGTGTCAAACAATTAAGTGTGTATCTGTACCCTAGGTGATGAGCCAGCAATCTTGTTTCAGCATTCTCCTCCTCATCATGGTGTATTCAGTTTCTGAAGTGGAAAGAAAAAGGTACTGCGAAGTGGCTCTGTATAATCAATAGCTGTATGAATTCCATTAAAAATAGTAATAATAAAAGTCCCCTATGTTACATGAAAAAAAAAAATGCTATCGATGAGATCCAATCTAATCTAAATTCTCTAACAGGTAGGGAAACGGAGGCAGAAGGCAGAATTAGTGATCTAGAGGACAAACTGATAGAGAAAAAAGATCAGGAGGAGGCCTGGAACAAAGAGCTTAGGAGCTGTAAAAACAGAATTAGGGAAATAAATGATGCCATGAAAAGTTCCAATGTCAGAATTATTGGGATCCCTAAGGGGGAGGAGAAAGAAAGAAGACTAGAAGATATAGTTGAATCAATTCTCCAAGAAAATTTTCCTAATCTGGGCAATGGAACCAGTGCTCGTGTCCTAGAGGCAGAAAGATCATCCCCCCAAGATCATAGAATCTAGAAAGACCTCAAGATAACTGATTGTGAAACTGATGAATCACAATTTTAGACAGGAGATCTTGAGAGCAGCTAGGGGGAAGAGATTCCTTACATACAGAGGAAAGTCCATCAGAATAATGTCAGACCTGTCCACAGAAACCTGGCAAGCCAGAAATGGCTGGCAACACATATTCAGGGCACTAAATGAGAAGAAATGCAGCCAGGAATACTTTATCCAGCAAGGCTGACATTCAAAATGGATGGAGAGATAAAGAGCTTCCAAGACCAGCAAGGTTTAAAAGAGTATGTGACCATCAAGCCAGCACTACAAGAAATATTTAGGGGGGTTCTATAAAAGAAGAAAGAACCCAGGAGTGTCATAGAAAGAAATTTACAGAGACAATCTATAGAAACAAGGACTTCACAGACAACATGATGTCAATAAAAACATATCTTCCAATAATCACTCTCAACACGAACGGCCTAAACACTCCCATAAAACAGCACAGGGTTGCAGACTGGATAAAATGACAGGACCCATCCAAATGTTGTCTATTGAGACCCATTTGGAACCTAAGGATACATCCAGACTGAAAGTGAAGGGATGGAGAAGCATCTTTCATGCTAATGGACCTCAAAAGAAAGCTGGGGTGATGATTCTCATATCAGCTTAATTAGATTTTAAATTAAAGATGGTAGTCAGAGATAAAGAAGGACACTACATCATTCTTAAAGGGTCTATCCACCAAGAGGATCTAACAATTATAAATATTTATGCCCCCAGTATGGGAGAAGCCAACTACATAAGACAACTGTTAAGATAAAGAGTCATATTGATATGAATACATTAATAGTAGGGGATCTTAACATGCCACTCTCAGTAATAGATCATCCAAGCAGAAAATCAATAAAGAAACAAGAGCATTGAATGACACATTGGACCAGATGGACCTCATAGATATATACAGAACATTCCACCCTAAAACAACAGAATACTCATTCTTCTCAAATGCACATGGAACTTTCTCCAGAATAGACCACATATACTGGGTCACAAATCAGGGCTCAACTGACACCAAAAGATTGAGATTATTCCCTGCATATTCTCAGACCACAATACTTTGAAACTGGAACTCAACCACAAGAAAAAGTTTGGAAGGAACTCAAACACTTAGAAGCTAAAGACCACCTTGCTTAAGAATGTTTGGATCAACCAGGAAATCAAAGAACTTAAACAATTCATTGTAACCAATGATAATGAAGACACTTCGGTCTAAAACCTATGGGATACAGGTCCTAAGGGGGAAATACATAGCCATCCAAGCCTCCCTCAAAAAAAAATATCAAAATCCAGAATATACCAGCTCTCTTTACACCTTAAAGAACTGGAGAATCAACAACAAATTAAGCCAACCCCACACACAAGAAGGGAAATATCAAGATTAGAGCAGAGATCAAGGAGATAGAAACTAGAGATATAGTAGAACACATCAATGAAACTAGCAGCTGGTTTTTTAAAAGAATCAATAAGATCAATAAACCATTGGCCAAATTAATCCAAAAGAAAAGAAAGAGGACCCAAATTAATAAAATTATGAATGAAAAGGGAGAGAAAAGGGGAGAAAAGGGAATGAAATGGGAGTGATCATGACTAACACCAAGGAAATAGAAATAATCATTAGGAATTATTATCAACAGTTATATGCCAATAAGTTAAGCAACCTAGACAAAATGGATGCATTCCTAGAAACCTATACACTTCCAAAACTGAATCAGGAACAAATTGACAACCTAAATAGACCAATATCTAGTAATGAGATTGAAGCAGTGATCAAAAACCTCCCAAGAAACAAGAGCCCAGGACCTGACAGATTCCCTGGGGAATTCTACCAAACATTCAAAGAAGAAATAATACCTATTCTCCTGAAGCTGTTTCAAAAAATTGAAGCAGAAAGAAAACTTCCAGACTCTTTTTATGAGGCCAGCATTACCCTGATCCTCAAACCAGGCAAAGACCCCACCAAAAAGGAGAATTTCAGACCAATATCCCTGATGAATATGGATGCCAAGATTCTCAGCAAGATCCTAGCTAATAGAATCCAACAGTACATTAAAAAGATGATCCTTCATGACCAGATGGGATTTATCCATGGGATGCAGGGGTAGTTCAACATTCACAAATCAATGTGATAGAACAAATCAATAAGAGAAGAGAAAAACCACATGATCCTCTCAATTGATGCAGAAAAAGCATTTGACAAGATACAACATCCGTTCTGATTAAAATTATTATAAGTATAGGGACAGAGGGAACATTCCTCAACTTCATAAAATCTATCTATGAAAAACCCACAGGGAATATCATCCTCAATGGGAAAAAGCTGACAGCTTTCCCTTTGAGATCAGGAACATGACAAGGATGCCCACTCTCACCACTCTTGTTCAACATAGTACTAGAAGTCCTAGCAACAGCAATCAGACAACAAAAAGAAATAAAAGGTATTCAAATTGGCAATGAAGAAGTCACACTCTCTCTCTTCACAGATGACACGATACTTTATGGTGGATATACGGAAAACCCAAAAGACTCCACCCCCAAACTACTAGAACTCATACAGCAATTCAGTAATGTGGCAGGATACAAAATCAGTGTTCAGAAATCAGTTGTCTTCTTATACACTAACAATGAAAATATAGAAAGGGAAATTAGAGAATTGATTCCATTTACTATAGCACCAAGAACCATAAGATACCTGGGAATAAACCTAACCAAAGAGGTAAAGGATCTGTACTTGAGGAACTATAGAACACTTATGAAAGAAATTGAAGAAGACACAAAAAGATGGAAGACCATTCCATGTTCATGGATAGGAAGAATAAAAATGGTTAAAATGTCTATACTGCCTAGAGCAATCTATACTTCCAATACCATCTGATCAAAATTCCACTGGCATTTTTCAAAGAGCTGGGACAAACAATCCTAAAATTTGTATGGAACCTGAAGAGACCCTGAATTGCTAAGGAAATGTTGAAAAAGAAAAATAAAACTGGGGGCATCACATTGCCTGATTTCAAGCTTTTATTACAAAGCTATGATCACCAAGACAGCATGGTACTAGCAAAAAAAACAGACAAATAGACCAGTGGAACAGAGTAGAGAGCCCAGATATGGACCCTCAACTCTAAGGTCAAATAATTTTCAACAAAGCAGGGAAAAAAACAGTCTTCAATAAATGGTGCTGGGAAAATTGGACAGCTATGTGTAGAAGAATGAAACTCGACCATCCTCTTACACCATACACAAAGATAAACTCAAAATTGATAAAAGACCTAAACGTGAGGCAGGAATCTATCAAAATCCTAGAGGAGAACATAGGCAGTAACCTCTTCGACATCGGCCACAGCAATGTCTTTCAAGAAATGTCTCCAAAGCAAAGGAAACAAAAGCGGAAATGAACTTTTTGGACTTCATCAAGATAAAAAGCTTCTGCACAGCAAAGGAAACAGTAAAAACAAAACAAAACAAAGAGGCAACCCACAGAAGGGGAGAGGACATTTGCAAATGACACTACAGACAAAGGGCTGATATCCAAGACCTATAAAGAACTCCTCAAACTCAACACGCACAAAACAGATAATCACATAAAAAAAAAATGGGCAGAAGACATCAAAAGACACTTCTCCAAAGAAGACATACAAATGGCTAATAGACACATGAGAAAATGTTCATCATCATTAGCAATCAGGGAGATTCAAGTCAAAACCACATTGAGATACCACCTTACACCAGTTAGAATGGCCAAAATTAACAAGACAGTAAACATCATGTGTTGGAGAGGATATGGAGAAAGGGCAACCCTCTTACACTATTGGTGGGAATGCAAGTTGGTGCAGCCACTTTGGAAAACAATGTAGAGATTCCTTAAGAAATTAAAAATAGAGCTACCCTATGACCTTGCAATTGCACTACTGGGTATTTACCCCAAAGATACAGATGTAGTGAAAAGAAGGGCCATCTGTACTGCAATGTTCATAGCAGCAATGGCCACAGTCACCAAACTGTGGAAAGAACCAAGATGCCCTTCAATGGATGAGTGGATAAAGAAGATATGGTCCATATATACAATGGAGTATTATGCCTCCATCAGAAAGGATGAATTACCCAACTTTTCCATCAACATAGACAGGACTGGAAGAGATTATGCTGAGTGAAATAAGTCAAGCAGAGAGAGTCAATTATCACATGGTTTCACTTACTTGTGGAGCATAAGGAATAGCATGGAGGACATTGGGAGATGGAGAGGAGAATTGAGTTGGGGGAAATCAGAGAGGGAGACAAACCATGAGAGACTGTGGACTCTGAGAAACAAACAAGGTTTTGGAGGGGAGGGGGGTGCAGAGTTGGATGAGCTTGGTGGTGTTTATTATGGACAGCACATATTGCATAGAGCACTGGGTGTGGTACATAAAAAATGAATTCTGGAACACTGCAAAGAAATTAAAAAAAAAAGAACAAGAACCATATGATACTCTCAAAAGATGCTAAAAAAGCATTTGAACAAAGTACAGTATTCTTTCTTAACCAAAACTCTTCACAGTGTAGGGATAGAGGGTACATACCTCAATATCATCAAAGCCATCTAGGAAAAACCCACAGAAAATATCATTCTCAATGGGAAAAACAGAGCTTTTCCCTTCAGGTCAGAAACATGGCAAGGCTGTCCACTATCACCACTACTATTCAACATAGTACTAGAAGTCCTAGCCACAGCAATCTGAAAACAAAAAGAAATAAAATGCATCCAAATCAGCAAAGAAGAAGTCAAACTCTCACTCTTTGCAGAGCATAAGATACTTTATGTGGAAAACCCAAAGACTCCACTCCAAAACTGCTCAAACTCATACAGGAATTCAATGAAGTGTCAGGATATACAATCAATGCACAAAAGACAGTTGCATCTCTATACACCAACAGCAAGACAGAAGAAAGAGAAATTAAGGAGTTGATCCCATTTACAACGGCACCCAAAAGTATAAGATACTTAGGAATAAATCTAACCAAAGGGGCAAAGAATCTGTACTCAGAGCACTATAAAGTATTCATGAAAGAAATTGAGGAAGACACAAAGAAATGGAAAAACATTCCATGCTCATGGATTGGAAGAACAAACATTGTGAAAATGTCTACACTACCTAGAGCAATCTACACATTTAATGCAATCCCTATCAAAATACCATCAACTTTTTTCAAAGAAATGGAACAAATCACCCTAAAATTTATATGGAACCAGAAAAGATCTCAAATAGCTAGAGGAATGTTGAAATAGAAAAAACAAAGCTGGCAGCATTACATGTAAAGCTCTATTACAAAGCTATACCCATCAGGACAATATGGTACTGGCACAAAAATAGACACATAGATCAATGAATCAGAACAGAGAGCCCAGAAATGGACTCTCAACTCTATGGTCAACTAATCTTTGACAAAGCAGGAAAGAATGTCCAACAATCTCTTCAACAAATGGTGTTGGGAAAATTGGACAGCCACATGCAGAAGAATGAAACTGGACCATTTCCTTACACCACACACAAAAATAGACTCAAAATGGATGAAAAACCCCAATGTAAGACAGGAATCCATCCAAATCCTTGACGAGAACACAGACAGCAACGTGTTCGGACCTCAGCCACCCCAGGGTCTTCCTAGAAACATCGCCAAAGGCAAGGGAGGCAAGGGCAAAAATGAACTATTGGGACTTTATCAAGATAAGAAACTTCTCCACAGCAAAGGAAATTGCAAAACCAAAAGACAACTGACAGAATGGGAGAAGATATTTGCAAATGACTTATCAGATAAAGGGCTAGTATCCCAAATCTATAAAGAACTTATCAAACTCAAAACCCAAGGAACA
Organism: Lutra lutra; assembly: GCF_902655055.1. Lineage (NCBI taxonomy): Eukaryota > Metazoa > Chordata > Mammalia > Carnivora > Mustelidae > Lutra > Lutra lutra. The sequence goes on along the minus strand of NC_062284.1, from coordinate 70,033,374 downwards.
AATAATCCAGTTAAGAAATGGCCAGAAGACAAGAGCAGACATTTCTGCAAAGTAGACATGCAAATGGCCAACAGACACATGAAAAAGTGTTCCACATCACTCGCCATCAGGGAAATACAAATCTAAACCACAGTGAGATACCACCTCACACGAGTCAAAATGGCTAAAATTAACCGGTCAGGAAACCACAGGTGTTAGCGAGGATGCGGAGAAAGAGGAACCCTCCTATACTATTGGTGGGAATGCAAGCTGGTGCAGCCATGCTGGAAGACAATATAGAGGTTCCTCAAAAAGTCAAAAATAGAGCTACCCTATGACCCAGCAATCACACTATTGGTTTTTTACCCCAAAGATACAAATGTAGTAATCCAAAGGGGTACATGCACCTGAATGTTTATAGCAGCAATGTCCACAGAAGCCAAACTATGGAAAGAACTTAGATGTTCATCAACAAATGAATGGATAAAGAAGATGTGATACATACACACACACACACACACACACACACACACACACACACACTGGAATACTATGTAGTCATCAAAAGAAATGACATTTTGGCATTTCCAACGACATGGATGGAACTAGAGGGTATTATGTTAAGCAAAATAAGTCAATCAGAGAAAGACAATTATCATAGGATCTCTTTGATGTGAGCATTTGAGAAGCAGAGCAGGGAGTCATGAGGGGCAGGGAGGGAAACAAACAAGATGAGATCAGGAGGGAGACAAACCATAAGAAACTCTTAATCTCAAGAAACAAACTTCGGGTTGCTGGGGGGTGGGGAGGCTAGGGTGGCTGGGTTATGGACACTGGGGAGGACATGTGCTATAGTGAGTGCTGTGAATTGTGTAAGACTGATGATTCACAGACCTGTTCCCCTGAAGCAAATAATACATTATATGTTAATTTTTTAAAAAGTGAGGGGATGGAGAAACACTTATCGTGCAAATGAAAGTGAAAAGAAAGCTGAAGTAACAATACTTTTATCAGACAAAATAGACTTTAAAATGAAGACTGGAATAAGAGACAAAGAAGAGCATTATATAATAACAAAGAGGAAAATCCAAGGAGAAGACATAATAATTGTAAATATTTATGCACCCAACATGGGAGCACAGAAGACATAAATCAGTTAATAATAAACATAAAGAAACTAATTGATGGTACTATAATAATAGTAGAGGCCTTTAACATGCAACTTATATCAATGGACAGATCATCCAAGCAGAAAATAAGGAAACAGTGGCTTTGAATGAGACATGGAACCAGATAGACTTAACAGACATACTCAGAACATTCCATCTTAAAACAGCAGCATACACATACTTTTCAAATGCACATGGAATATTCTCCAGAATAGATCACATCATAGGCCACAAAACAAGTCTCAACAAATTCAAGAAGATCAAATATTAGTGGTTAAATAATATGCTATTAAACAATGAATGGGTCAACTAAGAAATTCAAGAGGAAATAAAAAATTCATGGAGACAAATGAAAACACAAAGGTCCAAAATCTTTGGGATGTAACAAAAGCTGTTCTGAGACGGAAGCTTATAGCAATACAGGCCTAAGTCAAAATGCAAGAAAAATCTCAAACAATCTCACCTTATACTTATATGTGCTGGGAAAAGTAGAATAAATAAAACCCAAAACCAGCAGAAGGAAGACAATAATGAAGCTTAGAGCATAAATAAATGATAAAAAAAAAAATAGATCAATGAAACCAGGACCTGGTTCTTTGAAAGGATCAACAAAATAGCTAAATCTTTAGCTGGAAAAAAAAGAAGAAAAGAAAAAGGAAAGCACAGGAAAAACAAGAGGAGAAAGGAGAGGAGGGGAGGGGAGGGGAGGGAGAGGAAGGGAAGAGGAGAGGAGAGAAAAGGAAAGAAAAGCGAGGAAGGGAGAAAGGGGCAAAGGGGCAAAGACAGAATGGGGCAAAGGGGGAAAGGGGGAAAAGGGGAAAGGAAAGGAGGAAGGAAGAAAGGAAGAAAGAATGAAAGAAAGAGAGAGAAAAAAGAAAGGAAAGAGAAAGAGAGAGGGAGGGAGGGAGGAAAGAAGGAAGGAAGGAAGGAATGAAGGGATGAAAGGACCAAGGGACAAAAGGACCAAGGGACAAAAGGACCAAAGGATGAAAGGATGAAGAAAACTTGAACAAAATCATAAATGGTGGTGAAATAACAACCAATACCACAGAAATAAAAAAGACTACAAGAGAATGTTATGAGCAATTATATGCCAACAAATTGGATAACCTAGAAGAAATGGATAAATTCATAGAAACATCTAACCCACCAAAACTGAAGCAGGAAGAAATAGAGAATTTGAACAGATTACCAATAATGAAGTTGAATCAGTAATCAAGAAACTCCAAAACAAAAATCCAGGACCAGATGTCTTCACAGGTGAATTCTACCAAATATTTTTAAAAAACTTAATATGTATTCTCAAACTATTTCAAAAAATGTAAGAGGAAGGAAAGCTTCCAAATTCATTCTGTAAGGCTAGCACGACCCTGATGCCAAAACCAGATATGGACACTACAAATAAAGAGAACTACAGGCCAGTATCACTGAAGAACATAAATCCAAAAATCCTCAAGAAAATATTGACAAACTAAATCCAACAATACATTAAAAAAAATCATTCACCATGATCTATTGGGATTTATTCCTGGAAAGCAAAGTGGGCTTAATATTCATAAATCAATCAATGTGATACCTCACATGGATAAAAACCATGTGATCATTTCAGTATACGCAAAAAAAAAAAAAAGTATTTGACAATGTATAACATCCACTCAGGATGAAAATCTTCAACAAAGTAGGTTTAGAGGGAATATAGTAAAGGTTATATATGAAAAACCCAGTGCTAACATACTCAATGGTAAAAATCTGAGAGCCTTTCCCCTAAGATTGGGAAGAAGACAAAGATGTGCACACTCACCACTTTTTTTAAAAATTTATTTTCAGCATAACAGTATTCATTGTTTTTGTACCACACCCAGTGCTCCATGCAGTCCGTGCCCTAATACCCACCACCTGGTTCCCCCAACCTCCCACCCCCCCATCTCTTCAAACCCTTCAGATTGTTTTTCAGAGTCCATAGTCTCTCATTGTTCACCTCCCCTTCCAATTTCCCCCAACTCCCTTCTCCTAAATCCCTATGTCCTCCATGCTATTTGTTATGCTCCACAAATAAGTGAAATCATATGATAATTGACTCTCTCTGCTTGACTTATTTCACTCAGCATAATCTCTTCCAGTCCCGTTCATGTTGCTACACAAGTTGGGTATTCCTCCTTTCTGAGGGAGGCATAATCCTCCATAGTGTATATGGACCACATCTTCCTTATCCATTCGTCCACTGAAGGGCATCTTGGTTCTTTCCACAGTTTGGCAACCGTGGCCATTGCTGCTATAAACATTGGGGTACAGATGGCCCTTCTTTTCACTACATCTGTATCTTTGGGGTAAATACCCAGTAGTGCAATTGCAGGGTCATAGGGAAGTTCTATTTTTAATTTCTTGAGGAATCTCCACACTGTTCTCCAAAGACGCTGCACCAACTTGCATTTCCACCCACAGTGTAAGAGGGTTCCCCTTTCTCCACATCCCCTCCAACACATGTTGTTTCCTGTCTTGCTAATTTTGGCCATTCTAGCTGGTGTAAGGTGATATCTCAGTGTGGTTTTAATTTGAATCTCCCTGATGGCTAGTGATGATGAACATTTTTTCATGTGTCTGATAGCCATTTGTATGTCTTCATTGGAAAAGTGTCTGTTCATATCTTCTGCCCCTTTTTTGATATGATTATCTGTTTTGTGTGTGTTGAGTTTGAGGAGTTCTCTATAGATCCTGGATATCAATCTTTTGTCTATACTGTCATTTGCAAATATCTTCTCCCATTCCATGGGTTGCCTCTTTGTTTTCTTGACTGTTTCCTTTGCTGTGCAGAAGCTTTTGATTTTGATGAAGTCCCAAAAGTTTATTTTGGCTTTTGTTTCCTTTGCCTTTGGAGACAGACATATCTTGAAAGAAGTTGCTGTGGTTGATATCGAAGAGATTACTGCCTATGTTCTCCTCTAGGATTCTGATGGATTCCTGTCTCATGTTGAGTACAGCAATTCAGTAATGTGGCAGAATACAAAGTCAATGTACAGAAATCAGTGGCCTTCTTATACACCAACAATGAAAATACAGAAAGGGAAATTAGAGAATCGATTCCATTTACTATAGCACCAAGAACCATAAGATACCTGGGAATAAACCTAACCAAAGAGGTAAAGGATCTGTACTCGAGGAACTACAGAACACTCATGAAAGAAATTGAAGAAGACACAAAAAGATGGAAGACCATTCCATGCTCTTGGATTGGAAGAATAAACATTGTTAAAATGTCTATACTGCCTAGAGCAATCTATACTTTTAATACCATTCCAATCAAAATTCCACCGGTATTTTTCAAAGAGCTGGAGCAAATAATCCAAAAATTTGTATGGAACCAGAAGAGACCCCGAATCACTAAGGAAATGTTGAAAAACAAAAATAAAACTGGGGGCATCACGTTACCTGATTTCAAGCTTTACTACAAAGCTGTGATCACCAAGACAGCATGGTACTGGCATAAAAACAGACACATAGACCAGTGGAACAGAGTAGAGAGCCCAGATATGGACCCTCAACTCTATGGTCAGTTAATCTTCGACAAAACAGGAAAAAATATACAGTGGAAAAAAGACAGTCTCTTCAATAAATGGTGCTGGGAAAACTGGGCAGCTATATGTAGAAGAACGAAACTCGACCATTCTCTTACACCATACACTCTCACCACTTTTATTCAACATAATACTGGAAGTCCTAGTCACAGCAGTCAGACAGCAAAAAGAAATAAAAGGTATCCAAGTCAGCAAGGAGAAAACAGAATATCCACTCTTCGCAGATGACATGATCTTATAGGTAGAAAACCCTAAAGACTCTACCAAAAAACCAATGGAACTGATACATGAATTCAGTAAGGTCATAGGATACAAAATCAATATACAGCAATCTGTTGCATTTCTATACACTAATAACGAAGTAGCAGAAATAGAAATCAAGAAAATAATCCCATTTACAATTACACTAAAAATAATAAAATACCTAGGAATAAACTCAACCAAGGAGCTTAGAGATCTGTACACTGAACACTATACAACCCCGATGTAAGAAATTGAAGATGACACAAACAAATGGAGAGCTAGTTCATGCTCATGGATTGGGAGCACAGATATTATTAAAACGTCTACACTACCTAAAGCAATCTACACATTCAATGCAATCCCATTCAAAATAACACCAGCACTTTTCACAAAATTAGAACAATCCTAAAATTTGTATGGAATCAGGAAAGAACCCAAATAGCCAAACTAATCTAGAAAAAGAAGAACAAAGCAGGAGGTATCACAATCCCCAACTTCAAGCCATATTACAAAATATAATCATTGAGACAGGGTGGTACTGGCACAAAAACAGAAACATTGGTCAATGGAACAGGAACAGAATAAGGTATCCAGAAGTAAACCCATGATTATGTGGTCAACTAATCTTTGACAAAACAGAAACAACATCCAATGGAAAAAGAGACCTCTCTTCAACAAATGGTGTTGGGAAAACTGGAGAGTGATATGAAGAATGATGGACTACTTTCTTTCACCACATACAAAAGTAATCTCAAAATGGATGAAAGACCTAAATGTGAGACAGGAAACCATAGATTCCTAGAGGAGAACACAGATGGCAACCTCTTTGACCTCAGGCGCAGCAACTTCTTCCTAGACAGGTCTTCAAAAGCAAGAGAAAAGTGGCAAAAATCAACTGTTGGGACTTCATTGAGATAAACTTTTGGATGGCAAAGGAAACAGTCAACAAAACTAAAAAGCAAGTGATGGAATGGGAGAAGGTATTTGCAAATGACATATCAGATCAAGGGCTAGTATCCAAAAATCTATAAAGAATTCATCAAAGTCAACACCCCAAAAGTAATCCAGCTAAGAAATGGGCAGAAGACATGAACAGACAGTTTTCCAAAGAAGACATACAAATGACCGACAGACACATGAAAAACTGCTCAACATTACCCATCATCAGGGAAATACAAATCAAAACCACAATGAGATTATCTCCTCACACCAGGCAGAATGGCTAAAATTAACAAGTCAGGAAACAATGGATGTCGGCGAGGATGAGGAGAAAGGGGAACCCTCCTACATTGTTGGTGGGAATGTAAGCTGGTGCAGTCACTCTGGAAAACAGCATGGAGGTCCCTCAAAAAGTTGGAAATAAAGCTACCCTACGACCCAGTAATTGTACTTCTAGATATGTAGCCACAGGATACAAAAATACTGACTCAGAGGGGCACATGCACCCCCGTGTTTATAGCAGCAATGTCCACAATAGCCCAACTATGGGAAACAGCCCAAATGTCCATCAACTGATGAATGGAGATGTGATATATACATTTAATGGAATATTCCACCCATCAGAAAGAATGAAATCTTGCCATTTACAAGGACATGGATGGAACTAGAGTGTATTATGTTAAGCAAATTTAGTCAGAGAAAGACAATTCACTCATATGTGGAATTTAAGAAACAAAACAGATGAACATAGGGGAAGGAAAGGAAAAACAGAATGAAATACAAACAGGGAGGGAGGCAAACCATAAGAGACTCTTAACTCTAGGAAACAAACTGAGGGTTGCAGGAGGAGAGGTAGTGGGGTAGATGGGGTAACCGGGTGATGGACATTAAGGAGGGCACATGATGTAAAGAGCACTGGGTGTTATATGTAAGGCATGAATCACTAAATTCTACCCTTGAAACCAACACTATACTCTATGGTAACTAACTTGAATTTAAATTAAAAAAAAAATGAAGTGGCAAGACTACTATTTTTTTTTAATAGGCTTTTCTTTCTTTTTGCTTTGTAATCTTTTATTTACAAAAGTTATCATCAGTGAATGCATGGCCTACCCAGAAGCACAGAGGTTAGAAAGCAGAGATTAGAAAGAACTTTACGGGTCACAGCAATAGCTTCTCAAGCAGTTATTTTTTTTCCTGTGGGCCAGTTTTACTGTAAACCTGTTGTAGAACTAAGAATGCTTTTTTGTTTAGTGCTGGTATGGAGTGTTAACTACCTAATCGAACAGGCCAGTAGGCAGAAACCAGGATGCCATGATCCTGACCCATCTCTGCAGCCCCTGACTTAGGGTGTGAGAACCACAGGGTCACTCTGATTCTCTGCAGGGATGAATTATGAAAGGAACAACAGTAATTTCTTAAGAATTGTACAATTTTCATAGCATTTCTCATCTCACATAGAAAAATTCAAGGAAGTGGGAACACTATTATACATTTCACAGATGAAACAGAGGCGCTGAGGGGTGAAGATATCTGCCCCAATTCACACACAGTTTGTTTTTTTTTTTTAAATCTGTCCTTTTAGGCCAAGAGGTGATGTCCTTTTCAAGTGGCTTTGCCTATGCCAATAAAGTAGCAAATCTCCACTGCATTTATCTGCTTCTGGTTCTAGTGACTAGTTTTACATTATGGTTTTACAGAGCTTTCATGATTCCCTACAGAGAACACACAGTCCGTAGCCATGACTTTTCAGTTTGCGGAAGGAGTTAGCAAATTGCAAGAGTTTCACCAGGACCAACCAGTGTCCCTCTTCCACAGATTGTTTTCGGTGGTTACTTTTTCCTTTCAGATGCGACATGGGGATTAATGAGAGATAAATATAAGAATACACTTGTTTCAACATGTGATTGTATCCAGCAGTGATTATTTTACGGACTAACATTAAATAAATGATAACCAAAAAAGAGCCATTCACCATGATTCGTTTGTTGCTCAGAATGGTCCAGATCTGGAAACCACGGCTTTTTTTTTTTTTTTTGATAGCACGCCCACCAGGTCATGGCAGCTGAAAACTGAGAAGTCCCATCACGTGCTTCTTCAGATGGTTTGACATCAGATAGTCACAGCCCACATGTCCTCTTGCACTTGGAAAAGGACTCCTGACTCTCAAGGATCACAGGGTTTCATTTGATCCTTCACTTTGCAACCTTGATGGTAAAAGGGCTGTGGGGGGTGGGGCGTGAAGACCAGAACACCTCATTTTAAAACTTTCACCCCAGAACTGTTTCTCCTGACACCTGTGCTTAGTGATACACAGAGACTCTGGTTGCCTGCAGAGCTTCAAACAGGACACATTATCGGTTTGAGAGAAAATGTTTTGAAATAGGGTCTGGCCTACAGCTGAGGTTGGGAGGATGGTGTTATTTACTTTCCAGGGAAAAGCTATCTACTTCAGATTAAAGAAGAATTAGAGCATTATCAGCTCTGATTCTGACATCAGAAGTACTGATATTTGGAAACTGCTTTAAAACAACTTTGATTATAAGTGACAGTGTGAACTTCTAAAGTGCTATCTTGGTTTCAAAACATTAGATTTTATGTTCTAACAGTGAGCCCAAACCATTTTTTTTTTAAAATAAAGTAGTGCTTGCTGGCAAGAATGAGTAAAATCTTAATTTTCTAAGTTTTTCAAATCTTATAAAGTCTCTCCTCTGTAAAGACAAACTTTCAAGCATATTATAGCATTCCCCATTATACCTCGTTCAGACTCTATTGTCCTGGTGCTACTCTGCCATAGGAAAAAAAAAAAAAATCCCAACTGAGCTTTTCTAGCCATAAGTATATGATTCTGTCCCCACAATTAAGGGAACCAGGATAGCTCAGATATCAAGACTGAGGTTTCTAAAAAATTTGTTCTAAAAGAAGTATGTGCTCATTCAATAACCTTTTTAGGTTGCTACCATATATACAGTTAGCATTGTATATATTACTATTACCAATACCACTTTTACTATGGAGTTGTATTCATATTGAGGTCCCCTGTGTCCAGAAACAGCAACACATATATTTAAATGAAGACTAGTATTCATTAGACGCATAAACATAAATCTTAAACATAAATCTGCAGAGTATTTTTTTTCAAAGCTATGCTGACATGACACAACCAATCCAATAGAAAAGTGGAGAAAAAGTTTCAAACACCGGCTATTTTGAGAATACGACAATATCAAAAGTCTCTGCCCAAGTGTTTTCAGGGTTAGGGGATTTAAATATTCAAATCTCTATAGCCCTTAAGTTTCAAAATGCTTTTATTAATACGGTATAAAGCCACAACTCCGGGCCTCCCAAATGTGAATTGGAAGTCACAGGGGAAAAACCCTCGAGCGTATAGCTCTTCTCCCTCACACACATGAGTTCAACAAAGACAAAGTGGTAAAAATCCCTAAGTCCCCTTCCTGGCCTTGGGACCCTAGTAACTTTCCAGATTCCTCTCTCCTCTTTCCAGCCCTGCCTGGACCCCAGGCTGCAGAATGTGTGAAGACCGGATTTGGCAGGAAATACATGCTTAAGGGCATTCAGGTGCAAGCTATGCCGGATTTTCCCCCTGGCAATCCAAGGAGATTATTATTAGGGAAAGAACAGTTTACAAACTGCTTTTGGGGAGGGCCACTTAATTTTATGCTGTTCCCACCATTCCCCTCGACCAAACACTCAAACCATATAAATTATTCCCTCTTAATGTGGAACAAAACATAACAAACGGCCCCTGGTGAATCAACCTTCCAATAGGCTCGCTTTATATCCTAGATCAGGGATTGGCAAATTTTTGCTGTAAAGGGCCAGCGGGCAAGTGTTTTAGGCTTTGCGGGCCCCTCCTCAACTTCTTTTGCAATGACTCAGTTCTGCGAAAGTAGTCAAAAACTAGTCTGCATAAGCAAATGCATGTGACTGCATTCCAGCACAACTTACAGAAACCGGCCGTGGGCATGTTTCGCCTCAGGGCCCTAGTCGGTCTGTCCCTGTTCTAGATAATAGCCACATACCGTGCCTCTCTGGAGAACTGCCAAGGGCGTCGTCCCACGGCTCTAGCCGGGTTCGTGCCTCCTTACACAATATTTAGTTCTCTGAGGACAGAGGCATCGCTGTGGAAGCCGGGACGACCTGAGGAGTCAACGTTTATCCACACCTGCAAGTCAGCATGCTCAGAGATGGATGGGAGCCCAGAAGGGCCTGTTTCTGTTTTATTAGCAAACCCGAGCGTGTAGCCTGTGTCTGGCTTTTTGCTAATCCTGGAGGGGCAAGCGGGAGCTGAGGATAATGATCATTCTGGTGCTGGGGTGGCAGGTGCAGAGGCAGAGAAAGGTAATAAATTACGGGCAATCTGGTTCCTCCGCACCTGAAAGGGTCCAAGCGGCTTCCCTAGGCACTGAAAACAAGTCAGTACTCAGGAATTCTCCGCTCAAGTTATTGGGCTTAGAAACTCGGAGGTAAATTTGCTCAGCACGCGGCTAAATACCCGAAATCCAAAACCAAATGTATAACCGCCGAGAGGGGACCAACAGTGAGAATCATGGAGTTTCCTACAGGTGGAGGAATTCTTGCCAATCACCTTCGCCAGGCCTTGCCTATTACCGGTCGGGAAAACACGGCCTAACGAGGGAGGGGTAACTTAGCCAGCTAGTCTGTGGAGAAATCACCAAATCTCAGCCATTTTGACTTCGTCTTTGCTATTTCACCCTAAGGAATCTGAACGTAAAGGGGATTCCCTGACCGTATCAACACTCATGTCATGAGATTATGACAGCTAAGTACCTGGTTACCCTACAGACAAGATATATGTTGGGATATAAATGATGACAGAGAAATCTAAAAGTTGCTGAGGGGGAACAGGATGCCTCTCTTCACTGGTTTAATGTAGATGACAAAAACCGCACAGGATAAAGCATTAAATGGCCATCTTCCCATGAATATAAATGCTGGTCTCTCATATTATATGATAACATGGCAAGAACAGACTGGGAAGTTCTTAAATCAAAGTTAGCATTGATCTGTTTCCCTCCTAACAAATCAAAAGCAAATGTTACCCTCATGTCTTTGGTGTCTGTGACATAAAGGATCCCTCGGGCAATGAAGGCATTGCCAGCCTTGGTTTTGGGGTACGTGGTATTGATGTGTTGCCCCACAGAGAATGTCCTCTCATCCAGCTTGGCGACGAGAATGCTCGAGCCATCCACACTCGAAGCATAGATAATCCAAAGACCCTTTTCATCCACAGCTAAGTTGAAGTAAGTCTTGGAATTTGCAAAGAGGTATTTTCGATCAAAATACAGGGCATTTTCAAGCTTCAGAGTTTGGGATGTTTCTTTGCCAAAATCAAATCTGAAATGTATAAAAGGGCAGATAAGAGTCAGCATTCTTGAGGACAGCGGTGGCTTTGTTTGTGGCTATCCTCTATTAAACTGGGTGGAGCCTGGGACGCTGCATTTCTAAGTTCCAGGTCATGCCCATTCTACCGGTTGACTCACAGTGCTCTGCGCGTCAAGGATGTCAAGGATGGTGACACCATCTGAGGGTCCACCTGCGAGCCACGTGACCCAGGAACATTCCTTACTCTCCTGATTCTCGGATGTTTGCTAATCTCCTGAAATGTCCTCTCCAAGATTCTTAGACCTGCAGGAGGCCTTAAAAAATGAGCTAGTCCAGTCTTTTCATTTTACAAATGAGAAAGGAGAAGTGACTGACCCGGGAACATCAGTAAGTAGCCAGAGTTTGAATTTAAGTTTTCTAACTGCAAGTTTGGGGGTTTTTCCTCTACCTCTGCTGGAGTTTTAAAAACAAACATGTCACAACAGTCTAAATGAAGCAGGAAGTCGTCAGCTGGGAAGAGATGGAGCCAAGTCACTGCCGTGAGGTCAGTTTTCTCATCAGGAAAGTGATGGGATAACTTGACCTACAGCAGGGAGTCCCCCGCCTTCGGCTCTTGGAGGCTGATTTGGCAGACTCCACACCCAGCCCTGATCAGAAATGTTGACTGTGATACAAAAGTACCCTAACTCCAGGAACGAGAATTCGGGAACATTGGGTTAAAAGAAAAGAAGAACACAAGAGGGTGCCATTGAGCAGCAGAAGAAATGGGGACGGTGGGACTGTGCGCGGGAGCCTCGCAAGCCGGAAGCCAATTAGGAGCCCCTGAAGTAAGTGCAAAAAGAAGCCAGAGGCAAGTGAGGGCTTGAGAAGAGCCTGCCTGCCCGGCTCAGCTCACGGTCTTCTCTGTTCTCTGAATGCCTGGAGTTCGGGACTGCCATTGCTCTGGTATTGGTGCCTGGTGGTGCGTTTCTTGAAGGGACTTGTGTCTCACAGGAGAAACGGGATCTAGTTCCCCTGTGGCTGGCGGAGAGCAGGGCTGCAGGACAGACCTAAGCAGCGCATCACTTGGGCTAAGTTTCATTAGAAGCCAGTCTTTCTTGGAGTGGCCGATCCTCTTTCTGGGGCTCATTCACCCCGAGCTCCCTTACCATGCTCGTTCCTATGGAAACACAGCCTGGCGGTGGGGGCAATAAGAAGCTGTAGGATTACATGGGAGAAAGGGCACCAGAAGGAGTGTGTCTGGAGAGTCCCGGCTTCTAAACAGGAGGGGTTTGGTTGCGGTTTTCTGTTAGCACAAGACTGTGCGAAAGAGGTAGCCAAGGAGCTGTTGAAATGGTGGGGGAAGGGAGTGAGAGGCCAAGGGGGGTGGAATGCTTCCAGCCATAGCTCACATGTGTCCCGCCCCCAGCCTAACCAACACTCCAGTGCCAGCAAGGTTGTTGCAGTGGGGCCTCATGGGCGGGGGGCGGAGGGGCGGTTATGAGGGTGAGAGAAGTGGGACCCAGTTTTCCCGCAGGTCCTTATCTCCTGTTTTGAATGACTGGGACCATGGCTTTCATAATTATTTCAGATAGGGCTGCTGCTGGACGGCTGCAGAAGTTCTGGTCCATCTTCTCATTTTTACTGAGGACCTGCAGACCCCAGGAGGTGGAGTCTTGTCCAAGGCCATGGAGTCAGTAGGCAAAGATGGAACCTGACTGAGTTCCCTGCTTTCTCGATTTATCCAAGATGACCTGCTTCTGCCTCTAAAGACCAGAACTTGATGTCACTTAAGCCACAAAGACAGAATTTTAGCAATTCTTTTGGGGGAACCAGGAGGACATGGATCAGTCTACCCAGGTAGCCATCTCCCTTCCCCTTAGGAGAGCAAAGATGAGGAGAGGGGGCCTGGCCAGGGCTCCATCAGGACGACAGCTCAATCTGAACACAGAGATTCCCTGACTTTGCACTGTGTTCAGTCTTTAGTCTTCAATGATCTGAGCTATGACATGAAATTCTCACACCCCAAGTTTTTCAGAATACAACCGACTTCGAGGTGTGACGCCTTCCTGACAGGGGAGCGCTAGGTTCTGCCTGCCTCTTTTTTCCAGGGCTAAGAGAGCTACAGCCTTATCACTCCAGATCTACTTCTCTCTGGCTCTGACCTTACTCTTGATGTCTCCACCAGCAATACGGCAGATCCCTGGCTGGGTCATGGGGCTCCCTCACTGTGTCCTGTGGTTCATTCAGTTGGCAAACCCTGACTGACCCCTGTGTGGAAGCTCTGGGGACAGAAAGATGAGGGAATCACACTCCCTACACCTAAGTAGCTCCTGGATCAGTGAGCCACCGCACAGGTGCTATCTGGGATGCATGAGCAGGGTAGCTGTGGCCCGGGTGACTCACCTCACTATGGTGTTGGAACCTCCTTTGTGGTAGTAGAGAGAGTTGTTGTGAACGGCATGCCCACAGCCATGGAAATAATACGGCAGCTGCACGAGTGCGTAACTGCCGTTCAGCAGTGAGGGTTGGTCTTTGAATTCCTTCACCCTGATGCCTGCAGGGGAGAAGCCAGGGAAAGGCATGGGAGGGAGTAGGGGGAGGACGTTAAAAGGACCTAAGTTGAGAATGAGGTGTCTAGCAAGGGTCCATGTCCAGGTTGGAGTCTCAGACTCCCAGACTCAAGGCCAATTCTCTTCTCTTGTTTCCTGAACCGTCCTTCCATGGCAGAAGCCACAGAGTTGGTTTTGCTCCTCCAGGACCCCTCTAGACTATTTATAAAGTCTTCTATCAGACCCACAGAGGCCTGGACCAGTAGCAGCGAAATCTTGGCCCTCGTGTAATCCCTTCTGCCTGTTCCTGCCCCTGCTGAGTGTTCCTCCTTCCTTCAGAGCCACAGAGTCCTTCCCAGCTGGTAACCTGGGCCGTCACCCAGCCCTGAGGAAATGAAGTCCTGTCTCAGCAATCACTCTGATCGGTGAGAATGGCCAGACCCTTTCTGGAATGAGGCTACTGCTACCGCTGATGGTGGTCCTGAACTGTCCCTCCAGGGCCACGCACCTGGAGTCGTGCTTGGAGGCAAGGGGGTATCTCACCCTCTCCCCTGGGCTGTCTGTCTGAAAGAGCTCTCAGAAAGATGGCCACGAGTGCTCTCCTTAAAGAAAGACAGACAGCACGCAAGAATTTGTCTCTAACATTTCTTCCACATTATGGTTTTGGGCTTGATAAGGCTGTCATCATAAGGCTATTTGTTTCCTTCTAGATATTTCGCCTAAAACTGAATAAGCGACATTGGGAGCACCCTGGGGCTGCCCCTGGGACCTGACCTGCAAGGCTTGTCCCCAGTGGGCTCAACTGAGACAAGTGTGCCGTCCACTCACTTGTGCTTTGGAAAACAAAGAGCCTCTGTGTGACCCTAATCAGGAAGGGGTTCAGATACATAGACATAGAATGAACCCAATGAAAGGCACAAGCCCCACACAGATCGGCCTCCTCACCAAGGGAAGTTACCTGAGAAATGTTCCGTCACCCAGATCCTCTCATCACTCTTGTTTGCAGACTCTCTTATCCACGTCCCAAATGTCTCTCTAACTTTCAGTACTTGTGTTGGACTCCCGATGGAAGTGATCACAGATTCTACCAAAGGGAGAGAAAGAAAAATCACTCATCATGACTTGAAGGCATCCAATTTCTGAATTTCAAAACAAGATGCTCTGCTTCACGTACCTGTTGGTAGAGAATGGTGATCCCCGGCCTTCTCATCAGCCTTTCCAACCAACGTACCATCGTTCGGTGTGGCACACGTCTCACCTACAACAACGTTGACAATCATCAGAGCAAATGCAGGTGGCACAGGGAGAGTCATGTAACTTTATTACTGGTGCTTTCCCCACTTCGCCCCAGGCTCTAGTCCTACAAGCATCCCTTACAATAGGTGCACCGAGTTTTTTAGTTGCTTGCTTTTAAGCAACAAGTCAAATACTTCCAATTCCCCGCCACCTGCCCCTGGCATCCCCACTCTCTGCTGGGGGAGTTCCCAACAACTATCCATCATCACAGTTACTAAAATAATACAATCCCAAGAAGGTATCAGTCAAAGGGAAAAAGTGGCCTATTCAAGCCCTCAGCACTCTGGGGTTGGGGGAGGGGAGAGCCATACGGATGCTTCTTGGCTGCTCTGGCCTGGTGGTATCACTATCATGGATTGCATTTTCCTGGAAGGATTTACACTTTCAGGGAAACTGACAGAGCCTCATGATAGTGGTAGCCCCCTTTACCTTGTCTTCCTGGACAGCCAAAGGGAGAAGCCACAGAGGGAGAAGGAGCCCAGAGATGTTTGAGCTTCCCTCCACCATTTCCTACCCCTGATGTCTTGAAGGTCTACGGGACATGGGTCCTCAACAGGCGCCTGATTCACAGCTGGTTTGAGGCCATACCTGAGCTAGAAGCCATCCTACCTGGGTTGTAATTGTTCCCTTTAACAGATGGGCTTGATTCAGACCTTTGGTGAAGAGGTGTCCCTGGTTGGCAGAAGCAGGACAAAAGGGAGGAAGGTGGCCAGTATAAAGACAGAGGGAGTGGACTGGTTGGGGAGAAGGACCTGATCTGGGGCAGGTGGGGACAAGTAAAGCTTTCTGGAGTTCAGCCCACTTGCCTAGAACAATTCTGAGGGGTTCAACTCACCTTTTAGTTAGGTGCTAGGGGTACCTCCATTGTTCCAAGGGAAGCTCACAGAATAATCTAGAGAGGTTTATCAGTAAAATAAAGGGCAGGACCCCCTGTACTCTAAGCTTCTTTCTAGCAGGATGAGCCTGTGTTTCCCTGATCTTCCTGTCCCCTGATGAGAGCAGTCTTAGGAACAGTGTGATGACTCCTGCTGCCTCTGAGTTCCATCTGGAGTTTCTGTTCAGGAATGTGGGTTTTGCCCAGGAAAGGGACAGAGAGACCCTCCTGTTCTTAGTCTGAAGAAAAGGCTCTTATTAATTCATGTTGTACTAACCTGATTCTAAAGCTATGGGGGCAGGAGGGGGCTTAAAGAAATGGAATTGGAGGAGGAGAGAAGGCCAAGTTCAGATGCACGATGCCTGGCAACTGAGGACTCATTTCTAGGAGGCAGAGTAGAAGACCACGGCCTCTCATTTAAGCAGTTTTCACAACTCTGTGGCCTAGGTCCTGCTGACCAGCCTCTCAGTAGGCAGGCGAGGCAGGGGCGGCTGCTTCTCCCTGCACTCCTGTCCTGGCTGACACAGCCTGTGGCAAATGCTCAGGTCAGAAACCCCCTTCTCCCAGACAAAGGTTCCTGCTCAGCTCATTCTCCAAGGGCAGCTGAACAAAGAACTGATGCTCATGGAGAGGGTGATGCTGAACAGCAGTGAAGGCCTCTTGGAGGGGGAAGTTCTAGCCTCACCTTGGAAGTATTTTTCATTAACGTGGCCCTTCATTTGTAATTAGCTTTCAGTCCCGTGGCCACCTCTGGAACTGACTGAGCCATGGGCAAGTCCTCTTGGCCTTCCAGAGATCAGGCGCCCTTTGCCCTTGGTTGGCTTAGTCCCAAAGTGTAACTTTCCAGCTCTGAAAGGAAGAAGCTCTCAGAGCAGAGCTTTAGAGCCCAGCAGATGTGAGTCCCAGCTCTGTCACTTACTGAGTGATCTTGGTCAAGCTACACAGCTCCTGGGCATTTCAGTTCGGGATCTCTAAGTTGGTGGCAGTACCGACTGGCGTATCATGTCATTGCTGTGAGCCTCTAGCGAACTAAGCACTTAGCACCGTGGTCAGCACGCAAAGCGGAGCGGCAGAGAGGACAGAACTGGAGAACTATGGGGAGGTAACCAAGCTGAAACCCCACCTCGTCTCCCCAACATAAGCCAAGCCCTTCACGCTCCCAGAGTGAATGGCTTAGCCTCTGAGACTGTTTTGGGGGAGAGGGATGGTGGGTTTGGCAAGGAAGAGGAATAGTCTGGGGATAAACAAGGGGAGGGTGAGCAGGGGAGGTTGTGGGGGGCCCAATTCTAAACCTGCTACAAGTTCTCACCCCAAGAGCAGAGCGCCAAAGCAGCCCACCGGCCTGGTGCACAGGGGAGCTCTTGCTTTAGGCAAAGCCTCTGTTTAAGAAATCTGGTTGCAAAGCCTGGGTGAAGCCTGAGTGTTTGGGATCATTAGCCAAAGAGTTGGGTTCCCTGGGGCAGGGGCTAGTGACCTGCGCACTGGCCATTGAACATGTTTGGCTGCCGAGGGCCTTTAGATCTTCTGCTTCCAGGCGGTCCTGGGGGACCTGGAGGGCCCGGAGGTCCAGGGGGTCCAGGTGGGCCTTGGTCACCTTTAGCACCTGGGGAGAGAAGGGGGGCGGGGAGAGAGTTTGATTCAAGAGCCATAAACAGAGATGGGTTTCTCCCAGGGGAAAGGAGAATAAGCAGCCCCAGGGAGGATGGCCGAGCGCCCCCTTCCCGGACATAACTGCATTCTAGAACTTGTCCATGCAAAGTTGAGGAAGCAGCCATAGAAGATGCTGAGTTCCAACTCTGTGCCAGGAACTGTGCTAAGAACTTTACAAATCTGCTCTCCATTGTTCTTTCCAATCATCTGTGAGATGGTATTAGTAGCCCCTTCGTGACCTGAGTCTTGGGGAAGTTCAGTGCTTTGCCCAAGGTCACAACTGGGAACAGGGGTGGAACTGAACCTTAGGTGTGTCTCGGGACAAAGACAAAGCTCGAGCTCGTTTCACCCGCCTTGTTGGAGGATCTCAACCCTGACAGCTTATTAGAGTCCCCTAAGGTGATTTAATACAATTCTAATGCTGGGACCCCACCCATAACAGTTAGGTCAAATGACAACGGGTCGTCTGTATTTTTGAGAGCTCCTCATATGCCTCCAGGTGTGAGAAGCACTGCTCCGTGGGGTAAAAGAGATCAGGCGAGCCTGCCGGGCCTGTGACCTGGGGCAGACAGCTTAACACTCTGAGCCTGTTTCTTCATTTCCAGACTGAGTCTCATCCTCCCTGTCTTGCCCCGTGAGAAGACACTGAGGTCACTGTTGTGAGTGCTCTGACTTTAGGTGGCCACTGTGCATGGGTACAGCCTATTGCAGGTGTTATTGTCTGGACCATTCACAAGGATGCCACGAGGCTGGGCCATTTAGCTCTTTGGTTCTACCCTCCCGTCCTGAGCTGACTGGTGATCTCAGGTCTTATTAGCCACCTCTTCCCAGCCAGACTAGATAAGCCTTTCTAGGCTCTCTAGGGGCAAGCCAGGGTCCCAGAGGCTAGACGCAATTCCAAGCCCACTCTGAAAGGGCCAGAGACCTATAGTCAGGGCAGACAAGATCCACCCTCAAATGCCTTGTTGGCTCTCTGGCCAGCGGACACTCAGCTCTGGCTGCTCTCTGGAATTGGGGTACACACAGGGACGTAGCTTTTCCTGAATGGTTTGTCAACACCCCTCACTTGTTAAGAGGTATAGGGGAGTATAGCAGTTGGGATGTATAAATTCCTATATAACTGAAGTATAACATGCTCTCGTGTTTTCAAAGTATATTCACCTATATTTGATCCTGTCAGAACACTTCCTAAATTTTATGTATTTTGTACAGCATCCTCCCTGTTTAAGAAACAAATCATGCTAAACATAATTTGAGCTTTGGTCTTAGCACAGTACCAGGCAAACAGTAGGTGCTCAACACATTTTGAGTGGCTAGATGGGCATTCAGGGTCATTGTTCTTGACCATCTATCATCCCAGCTTCTTTGGGACAGATGTCCTGTCTCAATTCCATCTTCATATTCCCAGCTACTAGCAAAGTTCTAATTCATAAACGGTGTTCTTTGACACTCAAAAATATTTATTGAATACATAAGGATAGTTATATTTTTAGGATAGAAGTGGTCTCCGAAGTACTGTGCTTATAAAATTCTTCTGCTTCTTCCTTGTCCATGACCATCAGCTGTCACCTACTCTTTCCACCATGTCTTTCTGTGGTTTGCTGGGTCTCTACACCCCCCACCCCTGCCAGGTGCCAACTGTGTGCTCTGAGCCTGGGTTGGAAACCAGAAAAAGGAGATCAGCAACCAAGTCTGCTCCAATTCTACGTCAAAATGTTTAGGATAAAGATCTGAAGATTTCCCTACCTGGACTGTGAGGAAAATGCCTGAGCTTTCTGTCAGTTGTCCTCTGACGTATCTTAAATTGCTTGCTTACTCGTCTTGTTCTAGATTGTGCTAGACTTAATAGATATTTGGAAAAAGGAAGCTCCCTTCATCCTCATTCAATCTAACCATGATGTTTGGACTGGGATTATCTAAACTACTTCTGCTTAGATCTCAGATTTTGTCTCACCAAGGTTGGGATAGCATGCACAACTTTTTGAAAGCACAGAATTCTAAAACATGCTGCAAAGCAGATGGGCACATAAAGCAGATAAGGAGAGAAGACCCAAGCAGCATTTGTCCTAAAAACTAGGCCAATTTCTGGGCCCGGCCGCTTACCTGTGGGGAGCACATCATTGGACACGTCCCCTTTGTCTCCTTTGTCACCCTTTGGCCCTGCTGGGCCCTCATTTCCAGTCAAGCCCAGCTCACCAGGGTCTCCCTTCTCCCCTGGAGTTCCCGTGGCTCCAGGCGGCCCTGAAGGGAGGAAATGATTTCTTAGCCTGTAATGCAAAAAATTCTGGTACCCCACTTTGTAATATCATATCACAAGTTGCACTTTTAGGGTGAAGGAGCTTCAACAACCAAATACCTAAGACTCTGTGGCCATTTTAGGATGGCAGCATGATATAAACTCATTAAAGACTCATATTTCCAGGTGGCTCTTCTGAATATCTTAGGGACCTTTGGCTGGGCCAACAGGGAATGGACCAGAAAAGGGGCAAGCACGGCAAGAGTGGAAGGAAAGTAAGTCCTGAGCCCGTTTGCCTGCGGGAAGGATGGAGCACACAGAGGGGTGTGTGTGGTGTCCGGAAGGATGGGTGTTGTCCCCTGCATTGTTGGTTTCTTCCTCACAACATCCTGGAGCGGTAGGCTGCTAAGTCATCCTGACTCTTGTTATAGGGAAGCTGGAGCTCAGGCTCGCATCATCACTGAGGCCACTAAGTGAGCAGCAGAGATCTGATTCTGTGTGCTCTTCTGTGACATTCCAATGCAAAATTGGAATGTCAAATGCTTTTCACCAAATGAGCAAAATGGGTAAAGTTGTTCTAGCACAAGCCTTAAGACGGATGGTGATAGTGTGGGTGGACGGTCTGCCCCGTTCCTGGGGAGCCCTAACTCCAAGAATTGTGGACCGGTCCCTCTCGGCTAGACGCGGGTAAGAATCTATGCAGTGGCCCCTCTCAGCATGGATTACGGACTGCACAGCATTCTGATCCCCGTCAGAAAGGAAGAAACTAGGAGTATGATCCGACTGCCCTGGTCATGCTGGCAGCTAGTTTCCAGACAGCCGCAGACGGAGTGGTACCCAGATAGAGCCCCACAATTTCACTGAGGTGAGGTGACAAAAGCTGGATTCTGGGGAGGTAGAGGTAGCTAGGATTCATGAGGCAGAAGGAGGAGGTTGTGCAGACAGAGCTCTGGAGAACTTCAGACGGGTGTCGTTGGGTCTTTGGCTGAGCAATGACCTCCAGAGTGAAACTCTACAAGGCAGGGCAGGGACAAACAGGAAGTTCACTATACAACTCTCATGCCTGCCCAGGGAAAGGGCTTCATTCCCATTGGGCAAAGCAGAGAGATCTCAGAAAATGATGAGACACTGGGTAAAGTCCTTGGAAAAGTCTTGTCTCAGTAGTGAGGCTAAATTGGCCCAAGAGTCAAGGCTGCTTTGGATCCATTATACCTAAGCTTAAAAACAGCTTCAGAAGTATTAAACAGAGCTGGGAGGAGTTTCGTTGACAGAATAGAGTCCATGATCTGAATCGTTTAGTGAATGTAACACAGAACATTAACTATTTAAGAAAGAAAAGGATCGTATCGTCTCAGCAGACACAGAAAGGGCATTTGATAAAATTTAAACCCATTCTTAATAAAAATTCTCATCAAACAAAAAATAGAAAGAAAACTCCTCAATCTGAAAAAGGGCCTCTGTAAAAATACCTACAGCCAACTTCATCCTTAGTGATGAAAAACTAACTGATTTCTCCCCAAGATCAGGAACAAGACAAGGGCATCCATACTCATCACTCTTATTTCTCCCAATACCAGAGGTCCCAGCTAGTGCAATAAAGCAAGGAAAAAGAAAGAAAGGGCAAGATTGGAAAGGATGGATTCAAACTGTCTTTCAGATAGCTTGTTGTTTTGTAGAAAATCTCATGGAACCTATAAAAACGTACTAGAACTCCTCAGCACCCAGGCACCCTGGGACCCTGAGAAGGAAAAGGGGTTGTCTAGTATTGGGCAGAGGTATTGCCAGCTGTGAATGTATTAACACAGTCCCGTATCTGCAGGGCCCACATGCTTAATTCCACAACAGCTTCCTGGAGAGATTGCTCCCTAGAGAGATTGCTCCAAGTGGCTAAGATTTTAGGCAACAAGGAAGAGCCAGAGGGCATGTTTTAGTGCAAACAGACTTTTAGTTCCTCTCAACCTCTATAACCAAGAGGGCTTAGGATCCATTCATTTTCTTTTCTAATTACCCTGCCAGTCCCCAAGCCCCTTCTTTCTTTTTCTTAAGATAATTATTAATTAGAGAGAGAGAGAGAGGAGGGGCAGAGGGGGACAGAGAGGAAGAGGGAAAGAATCTCAAGCAGACTCTGCCCTCAGTGTGGAACCCAACACAAGGGCTCGATCTCACAATCCTGAGCTCATGCCCTGAGCTGAAACCAAGAGTCAGACGCTTATCCAACTGAGCACCCAGGCGCCCCTCACCCCACGCGGTGTTCCTTCTTATAGGCTCTGGCTAAGTGCCCAGGGCCTCTCTCTTATCCTCATCGACTTGGCCAGTCCCCACTCTCCAACTGTCATCCTTTCAGCCTTGCAACTGTCCTCCCTCCAGAGTAACACTCGAGATCTTAAGATCTGGATCTACCCCAGCCCCACTCCCTACAGCCCCACAGGATTCCAAAATCACTGTCCCAAGAGAATCTGAAAATTTGGGATTGGAAGGCACCTTGGAGGTCATCCAGATTAACCCCATGTCCCAGCCTAGAAGCCTCTCTACACTCCCTGATTGGCTCTTCTGGAGTCCTGTCAGCAGTGGGCAGTTTATTACATCCAATCATAACACAGATCGTCCTGGAAGAGTCTGCGCTGCCGTCAGAGGCAATATTCCCTAAAACCTCCATCTGGAACTCTTAGCACCTTTCGGAAGTGGTACACACACTCCATGTGGCATTTGCTCCTCCCAATTCAAGGGACCCTACGCGGACCACCCCCAGGAAGCCAGCAGTGTACTCGAGAACCTTCAAGTGTTGATCACCGTCGGGCAACGCAGCGCACAAAGACGCGTTCGCCAGATTTCAGCCAACCGCGAAAACCACATCTTCACGAAAACCATGAGATTCTGCTGATGTGGGGAGATAGAGGCTGGGGTTTCCTGCCTCAGCCGGTGGTGGTGGCGCGGCCGGGTGGGCGAGGCGCTGATGGAGGGGCTGGGACGCAGCGGGAGAGGACTCGGAGAGGAGCCGGCCGCCCCTACATGGGGGGGCAGGTGCCAGGTGGGGAGGCGCTGGCCTCGCTCACAGCCTCATGGAAGCCCCCCACCCCACCAGGCCCCGGGACCCCTCGCTGGGAAGCGGCACCCTCACTCGAGAAGAGCCCTTCCTCAGGGCCCTCTGCATAGGAGGATGTCCTTTTGTGGGGATTTTAAATAGGAGATTTGACGCATTATCTGAAGGACACAAAAGACGAGAACGTTGCCACAGAGCCAGCCGCACTGCATGGAGGAGAACGGATACCTTCCACAGGTTTGGCATGAACCCATGCCGCAGTGCTCAGGGGAATGGCGTCCTGCCGTTAGTTCCGGGTTTTCTCTTTCAGGCTTTTAATCTAGTCACAAAGAGCCTCTCCGCACCAGCATCTGATTTCCCCTTTATTCATCCCTCTTGTGCCTTCTCTTTCTCAAAGAGGCCTAGTGTGAGACAGGAAACCACTCCTGCCCCAGTGTGGCGGTGGTACTGACGCCCCCCACAGGGGTGAGACTCTGAAGCTAAAGATACTAAAGACCTTCCCTTAGGAATGTATTTGGACTCTCCACTGGGCACCCACGATGGTTTTTCTGCTTTCCTTAAGGAAGGGCGGGGGATGTTCTGTCTCCACAGAGTCTCTGTCTCATGACAGTTTCCTCTCTGCCCTCCTTGGTGGTGCCCTGGCCATGGCCCCACTGAGGTCCAGCATCGCCTCATCCCATCTGCCGTCGGAGGACCCGAGGTGAGGAACTTACTTCCCTGGCCTGACTGTCACACAGTGTGCGGCCCGGCCCCCCGCACAGTGTGTCTGGTTGAGTCCTGGCCGGCTTCGAGTCAGCACATTCTGCAGGGAAGAAAGGCCAGATTCTGCTCACCCGCCTCGTCGGCTAGGAGTGGCTCTCTGCTATTTTCCTTCCCCCGTGGCGCCCACTCAAAACAAACTGTCTCACCAACTTTACCATTGGGGGTTGCCTGACGTGGCTGGGGTCAACTCCAGCATCTTCCCGGCAGGGGGTGAAGGAGGACAGCTTATTTTTGGCGGGGGGGGGCATCTGTCACTGACTAAAGCAGGGGGGCAAAAAGGGGTTAGGGGCATCACACAAAACCCAGTCCCAAGACTGGGATGAATAAAGAGGAGGGCATTTCTTTCTGTTGCTGGAGGATTTGGTTTTTAGAGAAGACAGTGTAGTACTAACTCTTAGTGAGAAAGTGAGACACAGATGAGGAAAAAAAGCAAATGTTTGGTTTTGAGGCAATGTCAAACATCATAGGAGATGCCAGTTGCAAAACTGACCACATTTAAGTCTCTTTAGTTCTTCTCTCCACATCTAAGTCGGTGTTTTCAAGTGACTACAGGCATTTCAACTTAGATTTCCCTCTGGGTGAAAACCAAGTTTTGGAAACAATAGTTAACACTAATAGGGCACTCACTGTGTGCCAGGCCCTATTCTAAGCCCAATATATGTCTCTCATTTAATCTTCTAAATGACCTGAAGAGTTTGATACTACTATCGTTCCCATTTTACAGATGAGGAAACTGGCACAGAGTGATTAAGTAACTTGCCCAAGGGCACACAGCTTAGAGCCAGGGACCCAAACCATGCCATCAGGCTCGGGCTCCATGCTATTCCACTGTTCTCAGCATTGCCAAGGTCAGAAAGCCAGGGTTTTCTCTGATACTTCAGTCTCCTGGAGACAATGGTCCAGCCTAGAGCTCTATACCCAGGTTTCATCATGTTCTTCATCTCCTCAAGAGCCCACAGTGGCTCCCGGCTGCCTCCTGCAGACACGCACCCAGCCTGGGTCCCCTCCAGCATCCAGTCTCACTAACAGTCCCTCCAGGCTAGGCCTTTCTCTTCTCCCACTGCAACACCCTCCACAGCTTCCCTCTGATTCTTTCTAAGATGTTGGTCTCACTTCTCTCTCTTGTGCCTTACACTTAGCCCTACAAAACAGCCCATCTTCTACATGGGGCCCTACTAGTCCACTATGTGCACAGGGAAGTTCAGCTTTCTCTGGTGATGGATAAAGCAGTCTTCAGATCAGAAAAACCAGCTCACTGCGTTGTACACCTGAGACTAATATAACACTGTATGCTAACTAAACTGGAATTAAAATAAAAAGTTAATTCAAAAAAGAGAGAAAAAAAAAAAAGAAAAAAAGAACAACCAGCTACACTTCCAGAGCTGTGTGTAACATCCGGCCTCTCCTTCACCTGGGTGGGAAGCCCTCCCCGATGGAAGGTAGGCTCTACTCTTCCCATTCCCACGCACATGCATTCAGTCTTCATTCATCAGCTATTTACTGAGCCTCACCCGACTGGACCAGACTATTCCAAAAAATGGAAACCATGTTAGAGTTGTGGGAACCCGACCTCCTCAGTCTGCAAATGGGACCAAGGCTGGATTGTTAAGTGACCTGTGCGAGGCCGTGGTGCAGTCAGGGACTGCGGCTGGTGTGCCCAGGACTCCTTCCACTGCCCTCCTCTGCCCAGAGAACAGGAAATAAGAGACACAAAGCCATCTCTGCCTGCCGGCCAGGCTGCTCCCCTCTGAGCTGCATATTCTTGTACGCATCCTGCAGGCATCTTGGAAGGGCTGGCGGCTTCCCTGCCCTCTCTGCCAGACTCCTTGGCAGGCTGCAGTGGGAGGGGGTCCACTGCCCCGTGTCCTGCAGGAATTAATGGCAGTAGCTCCCAAGGCCAGGCCTCCTTCCTGTCTGCTCCTGCTCTGGGGCACATCGGGGATGCCGCTCTCCCAGCTGGGGGCCAGCCCCTCCAGCCTGTAAGTTTTTACACAGTTTTAAGCTGTGTTTAAAAGCAGGGGTTCAGGAGTCAGAGAGCCCTGGTTTCAAGTCTTGCCTCCTCCACTTCTTACCTTTGTGACAGTGGGTAAGTTATGTCCATTTGGGTCAATTGTCTTTATTGCCCCCCTTTTCTGGGTTTTCCAGGCCCTGGAGGTTAGTTCTAAGCAAGATAAACATGGCTTGGCTGTCATGGGCCTCATATCCTTCCTAGGGAGTCAGGCTGTCAGCACATCAACAAGCAAATGCAAGGAGAGAATTTCCAGGAAGGGATATGTGTTTTGATGGAATGGGGAATGTGACCATGTTGGTGAGGCAGGGACTAGACACAGAGGTGGGGGACGAACTTGAGAGGTGGCAACAGATCTGAGAGCTGCAGGAAGAGCAGGGAAAGTGTGCCATGCAGTGCGCATAGCAGTGCAAAGGTCCTGGGGCAAGAGTGGGCTTGGCCTGTTTGAGAAACAGAAAGATAGGGCTTCTTCATCTGGAAAAAATATGGCCAACAAAAATGTCTCTCTCCTTAGGGTTGTTTTGAAGACCAAAAGAGGTAAGTATAGAGAGTACTTGGTAGCATGCCTGACAACAGATATTAGCTATTTGCATACTATTGTTCAGAGAATCCTGCTAGAGGGCATAGTCCAGCCTGAGTCCTGTCTCTGTGGAACACAGGCTCTTTTTCCTGTTTTTAGAAACAGCACTTGTTGTTCCCTCTTTCTGGAATGCACACCCACTCCTCCTCTCTCCCACCCCTGCCTGGCAAATCACTATTGATCCTGGAACTCTCAGCTGGAACCACAACGCTTCCTTCTCCACAGTCATGACCCTGGCCCAGCAGATCACATCCTGTATGAGACTCTGCAGTGCCTTCCTGGGAGCTGACCAGGAGACCCAGACTACTAATCAGAAGGTTCTGGAAGGTCTTCCTGCACATCTCCCTTCCCCCAGCCATACCTATCGGGCCCTGTGGGTTCCGTGCACTCCCCCTGGGCCACCCTCTGCCTGCGCACATCTTTCAAGTCTGACCTCACACTTTACCTTCCCGACACCCCCTCTCTTTACCATATCTCTTAAACCCCTGTTCTCTCCTTCAAACAGGTATCTCGCATTGTGATTTGATTATTGACTCCTAATTCCTGCCTTCCCACCAAAGATGGAAAGTTCCAGAATAGGGGCTGCATCTGTTTGTTTCCCTACTAGGGCTGGGAAACTGCTCAATAAATATTTGCTGACAGATGGTCCCACCCTCTCCTGGTATTCTACTTGCTACTCAGTCCCGTTCTTGGCCTCCTTGCTGGCTCACCCCCCTCCTAGTTGGTCATTAGGCGTTGTTGCTTCTCAAGGCTCAACCTTCCTCTCCTGTTAGCTCCCTCTGAAAGTGACAGTGCCCATGCCCACATGCCCACTGCCTCAGGTGGCCCCCGCATGCATACTTCTGGCCCTAGGGTCTCTAACTGTAGACCTGCCTGCATCTCCAACTTCCCCCAACATCTCCTCCTGGACATTTCAAGGCACCTCAAACTCAGCACATCCCATGCTCAGCCAAGCTTGTTTCCCTGAACCTGAGCTGATACAGGGCTCCCCTACTTGGGACACAGCAGTCATCAGGGGCAAAGATCTGTGTCAGTCTTGGGCACCCCCCCTTCCTTATATCCACCCACCACCAGGTACTGCTGATTTCACCCCAGAATATCTCTCAACTCCACCGGTTTCTCCATCCCCCAGCCTGCCATCCCTTTGACCTGCACCCTGAGCAAGTTCTGAACATCTCCCTCCATCCGTCCTTGCTCCCTTTGTGTGCTCTCCAGGCAGCATCCGCAGTGTCATTTTAGAAAAGCAGACCTGACCTTGTCACTTTCTCCTACTTGCAACCCCTCAGGGGCTTCTCGGTGCTGTCTGAACAAAGCCCAGACCCCCTGACCAGCTCTGGTCTCCCCTCCCTGCAAGAACACTGAGTGTTGGGTAGGATGTGAACCCATCATGGGACGAGGGAAGGAAGCAGAGGAAGGAAAGAACAGATTCAGGGCTTTGACAGGGTGAACAGACCCACGTGCTGGAGTTCAGGGTCTAGGTCAGAGCCGCAGCTGGCCGATGGCGGAGCCGTGCTTTCAACAACCTCTCCATAGAGTGGGGCTCGTCAGCAGTCTCTGTGTTTGTACATGGAGGATGGTGTTCGGCTCCTTTTCCCCTGGCCTGGGGCAAGGACAACTGCCTGGGCCCTTTGTGACTCAGGTTCTCTACTCAACCTTAGCCGAGGCTTCTCCTTCTAATGCTGCTGACTCCCGGAGGCCTCCGGTGCTGGAAGCCCGCTGCAAAGGAGCATTTGTGTCTTTGCTGGAGGTCCGGTGGGATTTGGTCCCCTGCCCTGATGAGTGGACCTGGGCCCCCTCTCACTGCCCCACCGCTGCCTCCTTCCCTTTCCTGGTGAGGCAGGGCAGTTCTCCACACTACTGCCAGTCCTCCCAGTTTCCTCCAAGTACCAACCACAGTTCTTACGATGCCAGGGCCAAGCTGATTTGGCCACTATCTCTCTGGCCTCATCTCCACCAGGGGATGCTTTTTGCATCCCCTCTGTCCGGCTGCCCTGGCTGCCCTGCTGCTCCTCAGACCCTGTGGGGACACCGCCCTCACACACTGTGCTGGAAACCCCCCGTCCCCCTATAGCCTGTGGCTCCCTCTCTCCCCATCTCCAAGTGTTGGCTCAAAGGCCCAAGGGAGCCTTACCTGGCCTCCCAATCCACAGTCAGCCCACCCTCCACTCCTGTTGCATACACACACTTGTCATTCCCTCTCTTGACGCTGTTTCCCCTGTCACACTTAGCACCATGGAACAGCTGATCCTTTACTACTTATTGAGCTTGTTTATGGTCCATCTGCCCAGAATGGAATGGGGGTTTCCCAAAGGTAGGGATTTTGTCAGCTTTTTCACTTCTGGATCTGCAACATCTAGAACAGCACCCACCATTATAGAGATGAATGAGCTTGTACTGTCTGGGCTTCACTGGGTCGTGGGTAGCAAGCAAACACCCCTCTTCAAAGCCAGGGGTCTGTAAGCTTTTTGAAAATCACCCCTTTCCTGTCTGTTCCACATCCAGTGAACCATGGAGGTTTCCTCTCCCCCAGTTGGCCCTCAGAATACTCATTGCTGGATCCTCAGGACTGGACCACCTTTCTGGGGCCTTTCTGGAATAAACCAAACGTCTGCACACTGATGGCCATCATTATTCACCACCGATGCTCATTTATAATTACGATTATTATCCACCATGTAAGGGTCCATTACTGGTCTGTAATTAACGCTGGAATGGCTGACCTTCTGGGGACTGAGCTGACTGGGACCATGTGGGTCCATTCTCAGAGGCAGCCCCCGGGAACAGGAGCATGTCGGCTTGACCGAACGGCAGAGCCATTTAACAATTTTCTCCCTTTCTACTGGTTCTCACTTAAAGTGCTTAGAAGAGCAGAGGTGCAGGAAGAGGGCACCGTGTCATCTGGAAGAGTGGTCTAGTAGTTATTCTAGCCCCGGGCCTGCCTAGGTGAGTTGGCGTGGCAGAGTAAGAGGCTGAAAATAAACAAGAGGGTTTGGTAGAGTCAGTCCTGACTGCTGTAGCTCAGGGCCAGGCCTGCCCCGGTAGCCTCCTGGGGCGTCCCTACCCCTGGCAGTGGGTCCCCCACCATGTCACAGGCCAGCTCTCATCGGGGCATCTTCCTGGCCTTGTCCACAGACGGCCCAGCATTGGAGCTCAGACCCCCTCAGAACTTGCCTACCCCAGCCCACAGCCTCCTGCTGGGCCTCGCACCAGCCCTTGCTTCTCACGGCTCCCTGGACATGTCCGACACAGATGTTTCCAGGTCTTAAGCTCAAGTTGCAGCCATGCTGCCCCTCAGTGCAGAGCAGCAGAACCCCTCTGGGGATGTCAGCCACACCAGTGTCATCATCGGACGATGCCAGGACAGGAGACACCGGCTGCCAGGACCACGTGATCCAAGTACCAGCCCGAGGGGGGCCTGCTACTCGAACAATTCTAGCTACTCCTCTAGCTGAGAACACCTGTGGCCAGCATCAATCAGCTGACACTCCGTCAGGTCAGCAACAAGGATTTGCTGGGCAGGAGGAGGCAGCGAGAGGGCAGGGCAGGACCTGAGCCTCAAAAGAACTTGGGTGTCAGCACACAGGGAGGCTGTCCCAAAGCCTCTGCAGCAGCCCTCCCCAGGGCTGCCCGCTCCGGCCCCTTCCATCCCTCCGTCTGCCTCGTCTGCCTCGGAGTGAGCAGAAGAGTGGAATCCATTCCCAGGGAGGCCGCTCTCCAGATAGATGTAAACCTTTGCAGGCCTGCACTCAAAAGCATGCCTGTGGCAACTCAGCCCACAGCGGCTTCCTGACGAGAGTTAAACCAGTCCCACAGGCAAAGAGGTAACACCGTCTCCCTACTATGTTCCTCTTGGGCCAATCCGAAAAGCGATAATTGAGACAAGCAATAGGGGATTAACTAGAAAAGTTGCCAAAATACCCAGTTTTCCTCGTTTTCCAGTTGCTCCTTTTTCTCCTTTTGGGCCCTGGGGACCAGGCTGTCCATCTGATCCATTGTGTCCTGGAAGCCCACCGACTCCTGGAGGTCCTGCATCAAAACACGGGAAACAAGACCATCTTAAAAAATCGTCACTGAGCTCAAAATGATCTGCTTTAGCCAGTGAAACTGGATGGGCATCAGTGCCTTTCCCAGATCTTCTCTTCCCACTTCCCTTCCTTTTCCACCTTTGCTTTCCCCCCCACCCCCTTGCAGTGACAGTGAGGGAATGGTAATGGTAGGTTCTTGAGTGGGAGGGGACAGAAGAGCTCGTGATTTGGGTAGAGACAAGGAGGGGGACACACTCATGTTCTTCCCCCTTTCCTACCTCCATCCCTTCTGAGCCATCTGTGGAACTAGCCCCCCCCCCCCATTCCCCAGGAAGTGGGAAAATCCATGGGCTCTTACCTGGTGGGCCAGGGGGTCCTACAACAAAAAAACAAATTTAGATGATAAAGCATGGCTGGAAGAAAGTGAAGCCAGCACCACAAACCCCAAATCAAAGGGTACCTTCCCCTCCTAATAATTACTAACCATCTACTGGCCCTAAGCAACCACTCCACGCCTTTTATTAAGAACTCAGCATATT
Organism: Lutra lutra; assembly: GCF_902655055.1. NCBI lineage: Eukaryota > Metazoa > Chordata > Mammalia > Carnivora > Mustelidae > Lutra > Lutra lutra. The sequence continues at coordinate 70,002,564 of NC_062284.1, read as the reverse complement.
CACTCAAAAGATCATTGAAAGCAATTCAACAATTTGCCAGTCAAACCCACTTTTGCTTAGGTTTCAATGGACTAAAAATAATTTCTGAGTGGGCTTCACCATAGATTCGTACGTCAGTCATCTCTCAAGCAGTCAGCTTCATTAAATGAGGCTTGGTAAGAACGCAGGAGGGCGCTAGTGCAGCCCGGGCCCAGGTAAGCATCGGGAAATGGTGGTGCTGTCATTGCAGGGCTGAGATCTGGCTGTCATGAGAAAGCAGTCCCAAGAGCTCTCATCCAGCTAGCATATTTCCTCCAGGCCACCTAGGGCAACTGAGAGCAGATCTGGTTCTCAGGTCTCTACTCTGTTGCACGAAATAGCCTGGGAACAATTGAGGGCCCAGATCAGGTAACAAACATCTTGCTTAGTGTGTAATTACCTGAGAATCTAAGGGGTTCAGATGAACCATTTACACATAATCCAACAAAACAATTTTGCTTCCACAAATAGGAGAGTCTCATTGTCAATTATTTTATTTAAGCACTCGGAGAAGCCAATGGGCTTATAACATGAGCGGCTGAGGTCCTTCTGAACATCAGAACATATATGATGATTACCCATATTGGAGTAGAAAGCCTATGACTTTTCATAAAACTGCCATTTACTAAGCACTTCCTGTGTCTAGCACTAAAGTCTCCCAGGCAGCAGAAATCTTGGTCCCTGTATCTCCGGTGTTTACAATCTAGCTGGAAACCACAATGAAACACGAGGGAGGGAGTTACAGAAAAGCAGTCCCTCCAAGGACTACTGTGGTAATCTGGCACATGGCAGTCTGAGAAGGTTTCCAGAGCGTGTGAGGTTTGAGCTACGGTGCTGAAGAAACAATGGGCCTGGCACGGCCATGGGGGTGAGGGCTGGGCAGCTCAGGTCGGGGACCAGCAGGAACAAAGACATGGGGGTGGAAACTTGCATGATTCAGAGAGAGTGAAAGGAGGAAGACTGGCCAACCTGGTGTGTGTAGAGATGAGGCTGAGTCAGTACTTGGTGGGGTGGGTGTGGGGCATTTGAACATCAAAAGGAGAGGTGTAGGTGGTATCTGCAAGGCAGTGGGGAGCTACAGTAGGTCTTAATTGGGGGATAATACCATGAAATCAGTGTGTTTTTGAAATCCTCTCTGTAGATGGAAGTTGTATACAGCTGGGGAAAAAGAAGAGAGAGAGAAAGAGAGGTGGGGTGGGGAGAAAACACCCAGAAGACCTTTGTAGTTAAAATGAGGGGCAAGGTTGTGGACAAACTGGTTGATAACTGTAGAGTTGTAGAGAAAGCTAGAAATTCAAGAGGTATTTCAGCAGAAGAATGAGCAGGGCTCCATGTCTGACTGGGTAGGGGCAAGAAAGGAGGACTCTCAGATGATGGAAACTGAGGATATGGATGGAAAGAGAATGACGACTCTTGGAAGAAGTGTTTGGATGTATTCTTTCTATATATGCAGTCCCACTTTGGGCAAAAATGATTTGGTGAAAATGATAACACATTTTCTAGGGCCACTGTAGTCTGTGGCAACATGATTTTACCCCCAGATGGCACATGCTTGTACATACGTAAGGAGGTGATGGGAAGAGCTAACAGATGGCAGAAGAAATCAGTCATCATTCCTGACTACAGATGGAACCAAATTCAGATGTGTAGATTGGATAAAAGGTCACCAAGCAAGAATCAGTTGTCTATATAGGTTTCAAGAATTCTCAAGATAGTCCAATAACCATTTCCATGCAGCAGGAGTATTGGGGAGAGGTCCTGGCTAGAGCTGTATATTTAGGACACTTTGGTCATGGCCAAGAATGTTGCTATGGAGAAATGTTTAGATTTGGATTTCCTGACATTGACCTGAGGATCATTGACACCTATGGTTATAGTTCTCAGTCATCTGAGTCCATAGAATCACCTAGAATGCTTGTTAAAATGCAGCTACCCAGACCCCAGCTGGAGAATCTAATTCAGTTTACATTTAGAGTGGGGCCCAGGAAAGTGCTTTTTCACCAGGCACCACAGGTGACTGGGAAGCAGGTGGTCCTGGGGAATCCCGACTCTGGGATGCGGAATGTCTCTGGAAAAAGAATCAGTCACTATCAACAGAGTCCTAAAGGGGTCTCTGACCCTAGAAAGCCTGAGAGCTATTAGTCTGGGGGCAAGAGTAAAATGTTGAGCCAAATTGTGGGATGGAGGGGGGGCATACACCACATCTGGAGGGAGGTGGGTGATAGAAGAGGCACCAGGAAAGAGAGACTGAACCAAAGGTACAGGAGGGAATCCAGGAGGTCCCGAGCCCTGAACCTAATGCAGAAGAGAATTTCAGAAGAGAAAGGAGACCAACACTTCCAAAGAGCCCAGAAGCAGAGTGCTATAGTGATGGTGAGCCTGTATCCTGATGCCCACTCGGGATGCCCTACAGAGCTTCCCAAAGGCTGCTTACACCTGGAAGAAGCCCCAAATATGTGTCATTATACTAATGTCAAATCTCAAATAGTATGTGCCAACTGGGTCTTGAGAAAACTGTTTATCAGGATGTTTTCTCAGCTCTTGACTCTTCTCTTCTTGAATAACAGAAACCCTGGGGATACACGTGGATAGCCAAGTTCATGTTAGCACTGTATGCAGGGCTGGAGCGATAGGACAATGGAGAATGGGACTTGGAGACTTGGTTCACATGTGGTCCTGCCTCCCACTGTCTCCCTGTTTCCCACTGCCTGCTGGCTTCCGCAGGACAAGTTTTCTGCTGCCTCCCGAGATTCTGATGCTTCTGCCCCATTCCCGACCCGGTTAGAGACTGCTGCCACCTTTCCACACTGAAGGGGGCCTGGGCCCTACATGTGTCCTACATTCCTACATGCCTTCGTCACAGAGTGGGGTCTCCTGTGCTTGTGAGGGCCTGTACCCTTTCTGTGAGCATCCCTCACCTTGAGGAGTATGACACTAAATAGCAAATAAAAAGCCCCACCATAGCAGGTAGAGAGTAAAACCATTAAAGAAAGGAGGAAGCCCTTTTCCTGCTTTTTGAAGAAGGGGCCCTGAATTTTCATTACTGCAGCGGGCTCTGACTGCCCCAACCCACATTCCTAACCAGAATTGGTGAGAAGTGGGCGGATGCTGGAGGAGCTGAGCCGCTTAGAGTTTTTTTCTCCTTGAAATCTAAGACTGACCCACAGTGGCCCCAGTTATGTAAATCGGAGGTCTGTGGATGGTCTTGCAAGGCGAAACAATGCCCCTCTGCTGAGAGAGATCAGAGAGGAGTGGTGGTGACTGGCATTGACATGACAGAACCACAAGATGGCAATACTGGTATCCCGGAGTCCCCAGAACCAACTTGGAGTGTCCGGACTTCGTGGAGAAAAAAAGCCTTTGCTGGGTTATGCCACTGAGATTTTATGGTTTAATCACTACCAGAGCCTGTCCTAACCTGCCTTGACAAATACATCCCTCTGTCCTTACAATAACTGGTAACTTCTTGACTTTTTCCCCCCTCGGATAAGCTCTGCTGCTAGCAAAGATAAGGATTTCAATGTAGACAAGAAACACAGGCACGACAGTTATGAGGAAGGAATGACCACGTTTCCCGAAGTCTCACCAATAGTGGAACACAAAGAAGCCCCCAAATAAAAATCCAAATAGAAACATGTCAGAAAGAGAGGTCTGGTTCAGTCGCTAAGCCTGATAAAGCCAGGCCTGGTGCCTGTGGGGCCTATGGCTCTGATTCTCTTCCTCTCCTGTTCCCAGCAGGGACTCCCCAGGGTTTGGGATTCAGCCAGTCAAGGCTTCAGGGCCAGACGGGAGCTCTAGCCAAAGGGAGTGTGGCTCCCCTTTCCCTTGGGAGTCAGGAGTACTTGGCTGTCCTTCAGGGATGGCCTGAGAGGGCCCTAGTTCTCGCATGTGGAACTGGAACTTACCAACTAGAACAACAGGCTAGTGGCTCAGTGAGGCCAGCTGAGCGAGAGCATGAGCAAACACCAGCTGTTTCTGAGAACAGCCTGTCAGTTTACCAGCGTTGCCCTGGCCACAGCTCTGAGGCCTCAGGACCCAGCCTGTGTGTGACGGTACACCCTTTGCGGCTGCCCCTGCCACCAACCGCTGGGCCAGTCCCAGGCCACCTAACTTGGAAAGGCGTCTTTCCTCCCATGTCCCAGCTAAACTGCGGCTTTGGTCCAATCCCATCTGTTTGGTGCATTTCAACTTTGGACCATGGGATGGCAACCTTCAAGATTTAGAGTAGGGATGGCCAATAGGTTTTATTTCAAGTGCCAGTTCTCATCCATCAGTACAGATTTCTGGAAGGCCAGAAAAGAATGACATGAGGCCATGCTCCGTGGCAGCTGGGATCCCTTCTCCGTGTCTGCCGGGGTACAGGGTAAGCATCCGTAAGGAGTGCCATCACGGGGTTGGAGCCCCTTGGCCATAAGGAGAATGGGCAATGTGGATTTGAAGCACCTCTGCCCAGATAAGCAGGTCAGTAATGTTATAGTTGTGAGATTTTCCAAAAAAGCCTATGCTCTGAGTCCACTGGAAGTGAAGAACCCAAGAAACTGCCTTCTTTGAGACGGCTGCTTTTCCAGAAAATATGTTTCTGGGGTCCCAGGAAATCTGGGCTTTGGGATGGGATGCATCCAGAAAAGCACGCCGTTTGTACTCAAAAGCACAAAATGTGCACTAGCAAAACCCTTACCTGCTCTAGCTCCTGAACTGCCCTCACTATTTTCCTGATGGTTACCGGCTGCATACATCTGTCCTTGTCCCCAGAGCACTGACAGCTGCCTCCAGAAAAGGGAACAGGGATGGGGTTTCGCGGTCCCAGCTAGACTAGCTTCGAGTCACAGTGCCTGCTTTTTCAAAGCTGAGTCCCATGTAAAGCTGGATCTTGTTCTCAGGCCTCAGGCCCCAAGCCCGGGGTCCACTCTGGCAGCCGCTCCTGCCAGTATCTTCTTGGGGCTCTGGACCAAGGCTCTCTGCCCTTCCCCCTGTAGCTGCCAATGCAGTCCTGGATCCTGTCACCTTTCTGCCCCCTGACCAGACAGCGTGGTCTGTCCCAAGATAAAACCTCGCTTGGCAACTTGTACATTTCATACCTAAGTTTTAATTGAAGAGCCTTCTGTGTTAAAAGGGGGCTCAGTTTCAAGCTGGCATGAAAGGAGAAGGTGCTGGCTTTTGAAAAGATTTCGAGGTGCCAAAGAATAACTTCCTCAACCCATTTCCAGCGCAGATGCGATCCCCACCCCCCACCCCTAATCTTCCCTAAGTGGTCTCGACAGCTCCACCAGCATTCACTGAACAGCCCGGCTCTCCTTCTAGCACTTCTATAATAAATATCAAAAAGGAGGAGGCTTTTCCTGTGCCTCTCAACAGGACTTTTGTGCCTGTAATTCCATCCATCTGAGCATTTCTCTGGTGCTCATTACTGTCACATGAGGAACTCTGAAAAGGACTTTCAAAGATGAAAGAAAGGTGCGTAAGACACAGGAGTTTCAGAATGAAGGACCAAGCTGTTCCAAAGAGATTTAATTTTCTTTGAGGGTCGAAACGTGACTTGAGTAATTCAATTAGCATTTCCCAAGAAGCCACAGGATTATAGCTTTTCTCGCTAAAACTAAACTAAGCAAACAAGAGGCAGACTTGGACCCAGGGTTCTTCAGGGAAATGTCTTTTTCACCAGCCCACTGCCCCCAATTTAATCACTTCCATAAACCATCAGTTTAGTCGTTCACCAAACTTGCACTGAGCTCCCAGTGCGGGGCAGGTCATGGGCGGTCATGGGGAGAACGCTGGCACGCAGGACAGGGTTTCTCACGGCTGGACGCACACTGCAGGGTTTCTCAACCTCCACCAGTGTGCCCTGTCAGTGGGACACCCCCAGGGCCTGAGGGCAGACACGGAGAAGGATCAACAGAAGCTTCATCAGGCTTCAAAGTCTTCTGGTTACGTTTTAAAGTTCATGAGAGCTGTGCATTTACTCCATAGTAGACTTTTAATGCAAAAAATCATTCCCCCATTTCCTCAGAATGGGGGAGAGGATGGAAATAGCTGTGTCTGATATCAGGCTCCGTAGGCCCATCCTTGGGCCTGGCCAGAGCCTTCCTTGGTCTAGGGTAAAACAAATTAGGTGACCTGTCTGGGGTCTGTGTTCTTCCTTGCCCCAAGCTTCTGAAGGCAGGAGGCAAGCACTCCCTGACTAGGCAGGAGGCAGGCACTTCATCTCAAGCAGGAATCAAGCACCCAGCTCCCCGCAGGCAGGAATCAGGTACTTCCCTCAGGCAGGAGACAGGAGGCAGGCACCCCCCACCACCTCAGGCAGGAATCAGGCACTCCCCCTTCAGACAGGAATCAGGCACCCCCCCACCTCTGGCAGGAGGCAGGACACCTAGGTTCAGGTGTACATTGTCTATCAACAGCACGCTCCTCCTTCCCCGCCCAACCCATTAGCCATGCTGTGTCCCTTGGCTTGGTGTGCCTCCTTGTTGATTCCCTCCCTCCTGTTTATTTGTCCTTGATTTCCTGAGTGGAGGAGAGCTGTGACATAACCCCCCATCTCACCTAGCACACAGTAGACACCACACACAGAGCACTCTTCATAATGTTTTCTTGACTAATTAGCAGTTTGCTTCTAGAACTTCCTGTTCATGCCATATGTATAAGGAAACAATAACTTCTGATAAGGGAATACCCCTTTTTTTTCTCTTTTAAAAAGTCATGTGAATAAGGAAAACATCTATGGCCCCATTTCAAGGTACCACACGTTTCTAATTATCCAAGACCTAGTTATTTTTCATGGCTATATTTCTATGGTAATACAAAAAATATTATTTTTCATAATTATATTTCAATTGATACTGAGCTCATTAAAAACATCTGGTAAGGGGTGCCTGGGTGGCTCAGTGTGTTGAGCCTCTGCCTTTGGCTTGGGTCATGATCTCAGGGTCCTGGGATCGAGCCCCGCATAGGGCTTTGTGCTCAGCAGGGAGCCTCCTTCCCCCTCTCTCTCTGCCTGCCTCTCTGGCTACTTGTGATCTCTCTCTCTTTGTCAAATAAATAAATAAAATCTTTTTTAAAAATCTGGTAAAAGTAAACCAACATGTATTTTTATAACCCTTAGTGTTCCTAGGTGTTCATTCTGCCCTGACCCTTTGGTGAGCCCACATATGTGCAGTGTGAACCCTTCTCGCTCAGTGCCAGGCCCGCCTACCTGTGAGGCAGATGCCCTTGGTGCTGTTGCAGAGGTCCACCATCACTCGGATCTGCAGGGAGAGAGGGTAGTTAATAGCACCGCAGAATACAGTGGGCCCCGAACTTGACCTTCACCCGGACGAAAGCAGTTACAAGGATTCACAAAGTAACCTCAACAGAACATGCCGAAGTTTGAAGAAAAGTTAACCTTAACCGAAAAAGAAACTCTTAAAAGACCTAGTGATATATGATAATAGAAGCTCATCTACTAATATCGTCCATCAAATCTCCTTGATTTCTCTCCAGCTCTGAGAAGAGAGGATGGTAAAGGAATTACTAAATCCAATTTTCAAGGCTGTCATGAGTCAGCCCTCCAGCATCTGAAGGACTCAATCTGCGTGGGGGTTGAGTAAAGAGGGAAGGGTTTGTGATTGGGAGTTAGCACCCACTAGCTGGGCGAGCCCAGGCAAAGTACTTAACCTCCAGGCGCTTTGGTTTCCTTTGAAAAGTGTAAATACTATAAGCACCTGTCTTGAGTTCCGTCCCCGGTGCACAAATGCTGCCCCAGATGGCAGTCATTCTCGTGCCTTGTGGGTACAGCCTACTCACCACTGGATGGCCGCCTGTGGTAGGCTGACCCTGCAGCATGGTCTGAGCCCGGGGTCTGGTCTCCCCACACCCATTTTGCAGCCCCTCCCCCTCTCCACTCTTCATGCTGCTCCCAGGGAACTTCACAAAAACCAAACCTGAGCAGGTGAGCCCTGATTTACATATTGTTGTGACTCCTTGCTGCTCTAAAGACACAGAACAAAATTCCTCCTTCTCTGGACTCATCTCACCACTCCCCTTTCTCTATCTTCCAGCTGTGCTTTACCTCAGTTTGCTCATCTCGAAATGGAGATAGGAATAGTGCTTACATCTGAGGATTGTTGTGAAGAGCAAGTGAAATCATTTTATGTGAAGTTCTTAGAACAATCTGGGAAGCACACACAAGAGTATCTTCCACCCAGTGGAGGTAATAAAGAGTGTGGACAGAAGCATGGATTCTGAGGTCAACCTGCCTATGTTCAAATCGTGGCTTTGCCACTCACAAGCAGTGTGATCGGAGGGCAGTTCCGTGACCTCTCTGTGCTTCTGTGTTTTTATCTGTAAATGAAGCTAACAGCACCTACCTTATACCATGGTTGTGTGTATTAAATGAGCAAGTACATGCAACACACTCAGAGCAGGAACTAGCACATAGTAGGCACATGCTATGTATGCTATTGTGTTAGATGGTTCCCTAAATATGCCAGGAATGACTGTAAATTCATAAATTTACCATCCAATTGTTTTCAACTTATAGATTCAGTAATTTTTAGACCCCAATAATGAGACATTTCAAAACTGTGCAGAGAACTTATTAAGAAATGGATTTGAGGGGCACCTGGGTGCCTCAGTGGGTTAAAGCCTCTGCCTTCGGCTCAGGTCATGATCCCAGAATCCTGGGATCGAGCCCCACATCGAGTTCTCTGCTCAGCAGGGACCTTGCTTCCCCCTCTCTGCCTGCCTCTCTGCCTACTTGTGTTCTCTCTGTCAAATAAATAAAATAAAAAATAAATAAATAAAAAAAGAAATGGATTTGAGACAGCAGGTTAGACATCGGGGGAAAAACAAAATGTTGAATCCTTACTTCGCTCCTTACACTAAATAAGTCCATTAAGCGATATTGATAAAAGAGTTAAAAGTGAAAAATATACTTAGATAAAACACTGGAAGAAAACCTGGGGGAAAAATTCTTACTGGCATTAGAGTAGGAAAGACTATTCCAAGAAAGAAACAACCCCCATACTATATAGGAAGAATGTATTAATTTGATTAATAATTTAAAATTTTTGCAAAAGGTGAAATACTACAAGCCAATAACAAATGAGAACCGCAGACCTTGAAAAACAACTGTGAAAGGCTAGTATCTAAAGAGCTCTTACAAACCAATAAGGAACAAGAAACCAGAAGAAAAATGGACAATAGGCCCAAATAGGAACTTCAGAGAAAAGCAAAAGGATGCATCATTTTCACTTACAGTTAAAGAAATACATTCAAATGATGAAATGTTATTTCCCACCTCTTCGATTTGTTAATAAAAAGACTAACAGACTATCATGGGAGCAGCTGGAAAGCCACTCTCTCGTCCTGCTGATCAAGTGAAGGCATACTAACCCGCTGGAGGGCATTTTGGCAATAACTACTAAAATGTAAGTGGGTCTACCTTCTGATCCATCAATTGCACTTTGGGAATAGTCTTCAGATATATTCAAATACACGTGAGGAGAGAGAAGTACAAAGACAGTCATTGCAGAAATGTGGACGAGAGCAAAAACAAACTCCATATTTATCAGAGGGTCTTATGGAATGAAGGGCAGCATATCCACAGCATGCAATTCAGTGAAAAAGAATAAATTTAAATCTGTAAGAATGACACTGAAATATCTCCAAGATAAATGGAAAAAAAAAAAAAAAAGGCAAAGTACTGAGCAGCATGTGTAATGGCCTCTCATTTACATAAAAAAAAGAAAGAAAGAGAGAGAAAAAGTACTGTGCACATAAATATTTCTATATGCTTCTCTCTTGTTGCTTTCAAGAGTCTCTGTTTTTGGCTTTCCAGAGTATTTATGGAAAGAAACCTAAAAAGCCTCAAGGGTGGGGCAGGGATGGAGGACCAGGGTAGGAGGAGGCCATAGGAAACATGATACGCCCTTTTGTTTCATTGGAAATTTTCACTGATCATTCTTTGAGTTAAACTCTATTTTAAAAGAACATGTTTTGATCGGAGGGGAAAGACTGTTTTGCCTTCCACCTAGGCTTAGTCTGTTTGCTAGGAGATCCAGCGGAAAACTCATACCGCGTCTACTTTGTCAAGTGTATCTATAGATAGTTATTGACGGCTTTAGAAATGTATTGTGAAACATACATCTCACAAATAGAGCAAATGCGCACCATTTAAAGACGAATCGTAAAACAAACATGTATATCCCGCACCCATTCCCCACCTCCCTCAACCCCCCGCCCCTGGAAAAAAACTGGAGGTGCTTCTTCCCGTAATACCCCAGCCCCATCAACTCTGAAACAAAGTGTATTGTGTGGTGTTCCTCTCTCTTTCATACAAGTAAGAACACAGAGGCATAGAGAAGTGACATCGTGTACTCAAGGTCATATCACTTGCTGGGATCAGAGCTGGCCTCAATTCCTGATGCCAGGTCTACTGTGCTTTCGATTATTGCTCTGATGATTCCCTCAACAGAACCAGACAGAAGAAATTTCGACTCGCTATTTTTAGTCATTTTCATAAATGAATGTAATCAGCTGCACTATGGACAAGATTTTTTATCTTAAAAAATGTATAATTGCCCATTGAGAGAACCATTAAAGACTTCACAATGCTTCATTTGTTGCCTGGGGGATCACAGCAGAGGGAGTAGTTTGAAACAACAGAAGCATCAATAGGGAAAATTAGCCTTTCTCTTTCCTTCTCATCACCGGTCTGGGGTAGGCACAGCGTCTATAAAAGACGATGAAGAAAGAATTTTCATTTCCGACCTTTTGGCTCCATTTATATGCTAAATGTCCATTTAGCTATTTACCAGTAAATTGTGTTAATGTTCATGCAGAAATAGTCCTTGAACAGACTTGGGCTATATAAGGTTGTGGTGGGGGAAATATAGGGAATGAAAAGTTGTCGCCATAGAAAGTCAGAAGCTGTCTTTCTGATAGTGATTAAGAGCTTGGATCAGAATAAAAGAACTCAAAATGGGTTGTCACACAACCTAGGTTGTCAAATTATGGAATCACATTTGGCATAGAGAGCTTTCTAAATCTTAATTTAGGACTTAAGAATGGTGAAGCTGGAAGAGGCCTTCCAGCTCACTGTCCTGGGGGTGTCAGGCACAGTCGGTCCAAGATGTAGCGCTGCTCCCCCACAGAGTCCAGCTGCTGCCACTTTCCCCATCACTCTGCTCCAGTCGTACTGACCGTTGTCTCTGGTCCTTGCTGTGCCTGTAGGCAGTGCTCACATCTTTGCTGAGAACTCAGCTCAAATGTCACCACATCAGGAACACTTTCCCTGACTCCCCAGCTGAAAATACCCCTAGGGGCCACTCTCCATCACCTCACCCAGCTTGTTTTCTCTGTAACGCTCATCACTATCCAATATTATCTTACTAATGTCTGCTTTTATTTATTATCCACTCCTGCCTCCCAAAGAATGGAAGAATTTTGAGAGAATTTGCTGTTTTGTCTCTATCCCTTGTGTATAAAATAGTGCCTGCTTCCAGACCTAGAACTTTTCCACCGGGGAGATACATTTCAAGTAAAAAAGTAAGTCAGTGGTCTTGAAGGGAGATCTTACCTTGACAGAAGTTGACAATAAATTGCTAACCTGGGATTATGACGGGAGAATTTGATGGCATTGGGAAGAGGATGGGTGAGATGCAGAAAAAGCTCCATAACAGTTGTGAGAAGGCCCACCCCAACCCACGGACACTATTTGGAGGACACATTTTATGGGAACAAATGGCTGTCACCCTCAGAGCAATATAAAGAATGGTACCCCTGAGTGCTCAGGCTTAGTGCACCCTTGGTCAACATGTCAATGGGGTGGAATCACCTCCCCAGAAGAGACACCATGGCCTGTCGGGGTCATCTCCCGAGTGGGAAGATCAATACAGTAACAGAGAGAGACATGTTGTATGGGGACTTGTTCTTAGCAGTGACAACATGTGGGTCATGGGAGAAAAGACAGCCAAAATGGGAGGAAGGGTCTTGGGTTCCTCACCATCACTGTTCTTGGCTTTGCTTGAGAAAGAATTCAAGAACAATCCATTTAGAAGAAGGATCAAAGGTTTATCAAGTAGAGAAGTAAGAAAGGAGCTACCTCACAGACAAAGTAGCAGCCTCTTCTCCCAGAGGGGGTAGAGCATCCCCCTTTGCTTCTAACCAAAGGTTTTATATATCTTTTTTAAATTTTATTTATTTATTTGACAGAGAGATGGCAAGAGCAGGAACACAAGCAAGGGGAGTGGGAAAGGGAGAAACAGGCTCCCCACGGAGCAAGGAGCCTGATGATGCGATGCAGGGCTTGATCCCTGGACCCTGGGATCATGACCTGAGCTGAAGGCAGACGCTTAGTGACTGAGCCACCCAGGTGCCCCAATTTTATATGCTTTTTAAATTAGTTAACTGTATAGGGAGGGCCTTACTCTTTAACTTTGGGGGTTTATCATTTACGTTGGGCCCATAGTTTTTCCATTGTCCCAAGGTTGTGCAATTACCTACAGGGAACAATTTTAAGAATGTCCAGCCTTGGTGGCTTTTACTGTCTGGTGATCTCCCATGAGTCAGATCTTACAACTTTTTTTAATAACCTGCTGATTTTTAAGTTAAGGGTCAGCCTAGGCCAAAATGGCTTTACTTTGGTTAACCAAAGTAGGCAATTTCACAGTCCAAGGACAATGGAAAAACCAAGTGCCCTTGGCTCAATAGCTTCTAGTTTTGCAAAAGTGTCAGAGGACAGGAGCATTTGGTAAGATCCCCTTTCCAGTGGGGCTTGAGGGCCATCTTTTTCAGAACATCCAATCACCAGGCTCTAACTTGTGACCAAGTTAGATTCTCTGAACTGGGACCTGGGAAAATTTTAAACTGGGACCTGCTGATGCTAAGTTTGAGTATAAGACATTAGAGACCTACAGTAGCTGGTCATATCAGCATGAGATGACAAGGGATAAGCAGAAGGTTGTATAGTGATGAAATTTTAAGAAGTTTGCAAGGTTTTTGTTAAGACTATCATATGCTTTTGTTAAGGCATATATGTCCAGTGAAGTGGATACCTCAATCATGGGAGATCATGAAAGGTATACCCCAGGGAGGAAACATACTTTTTAATAGTTCCTTTTCCATTGTGAGGGCATCAGCCTTGCAGCAGGGGAAGCTTTAGTTCATCTTGAAAACACGTATAGTAGCAAAACCATATGGCTAACCCACATGAAATGGCAGCTAAATGAGGTTCCAGATGCAGGTGCTAAAAGGGTCCAGCGGGAGGTCTGAGGGTTCTGGGAATAAAAACAGCCTTTTCAGGATTAATGACCTGACAAGTCAGATGTAGCTGGTAGACTGTTTTTGCAACTTTATATAAGTGTCCCTACCAATATCTACTCATAATTTGAGTCATCTTCGATGTACTGTGGTGGGTGAAGGAATGCGAAAACAAAACAAAACAAAACCAAAAAAAAGGGGGGGGGGTTTCAGAGAGCTGAGAGGCACCAAGGGATCTGGGTTTCCCAAAGTCCTAAGCGTTCACTTCATTTACAGCCATTGCTTACCCACCTTAATTTCTATGATTTAGGAACAGGTTGTTGCCATGTTACCAGGACACCAGGATGGCAAAAGTCTTACTAATATTTGTGGAGAAGATTTTTAAGACTCATGTTTGCCCTTAAAGACTTAAAGAGGTTGTGCTAGAGTTTGGGCACAAGAGTCCTTTTAATAGTTTATATTTTAAAGGTTTTTTTCCCCTAAGCCCAGGGTTGTGACAACCAAAAATGTCAGACATTGCCCAATGTCCCTAGGGGCATGGGGGCAAAAGTCACCGTTGGTTGAGAACTCTGGTTCTAAATGTTAGTCACTCCAACCAGTAACACTGTGCCAGGTTGGTCCTCAATACGCTCTTGTTTTATCCTCAGGCAATGTAAGAGGTGGGTTTTATTGTTCCCAAGTTACAGAGAAAGATTATCTTCCCTAGAATGCTGACTGACTGGCCCAAGACCCCACAGCTAATTAGAGCTAAAGCATGGAATTCAATGGCATTGAGCTGAAGCAAACATCCCCAGTGCTATGAAATATAACCAAAGTCAACCTCTTCTGATTTTAGGCAAATGTGGTGGCTGTGAATTCTCCTGTATGGGATTTGGTTTCCCTGAGCAGATTTCTAGACATGCTGTTCTGTTGCTTAAAAACCATCACTGGAGTTTTGCTATCTATCAGGTAAAGTTAGTTAAGGACCTGATATCAACCTACTAGCCGGGTCCAGTGAGAGCTGTTTTCCCTCTCTGGGTGTCTTGTGGTTCTCACTGACAGCTTAAATTCCCCCAGTCTTCTCCAGGCCTTCAGGTTGACCTCTGACTAGAAGAAAAGGTGGGTTGCATTCTTTTTGCAGCTGTCCTTCTTGGAATAAAATGTGTATTTGCTCTAGGGTGCCTGGGCGGCTCAGTTGGTTAAGCGTCTGATTCTTGATTTGGGCTTAGGTCATGCTCTCAGGGTTGTTGAGATTGAGCCCTGTGTTGGGCTCTGTGCTGGGCATGGAGCCTCTTAAGAGTCTCTCTCCCTGTGCCCCTCCCCACCTCTCCCTTTCTTGAAAAAATAAATAAATAAATAAAAAAGAAAGAAAGAAAGGAAAAAATGTATCAGCAGAATATCAAAGTGGCTCCTATCTTTGGAAGCTAAGTTGAAGACCTCCTAAAAACTTTTCTCTCTTAAAACCTTGTGTCTTGGGGTGCCTGGGTGGCTCAGTGGGTTAAAGCCTCTGCCTTCGGCTCAGGTCATGATCCCAGGGTCCTGGGATCGAGCCCCACATCAGGCTCCCAGCTCATCAGGGAGCCTGCTTCCCCCTCTCTGCCTGCCTCTCTGCCTACTTGTGATCTCTGTCTGTCAAATAAATAAATAAAATCTTTAAAAAAAAAAAAAAAGCTTGTGTCTTGAAAATTTCAAAGAGCACTGCATTTTAATTTTTTTTTTAGATTTTATTTATTTATTTGTCAGAGAGAGAGAGGGAGAGAGAGCGAGCACAGGCAGACAGAATGGCAGGCAGAGGCAGAGGGAGAAGCAGGCTCCCTGCCAAGCAAGGAGCCCGACGTGGGACTCCATCCCAGGACGCTGGGATCATGACCTGAGCCGAAGGCAGCTGCTTAACCAACCGAGCCACCCAGGCGTCCCGAGCACTGCATTTTAAATCAATTTTCTGGGATGAGATTAAGTATGTGTAACCGATAGAAAGAGAAGATTAATAGACTGCCAAGACCTGGTGGGGGGGTGGGCAAAGAAGGGGCAGTGCCTGCTCAAGACAGGGTTTCTTTTTGGGGAGATGCAAAATTTCTGGAACTAGAGAGTGTTGATAGTTGTACAGCACTGCAAATGTAAATAGTACCACAAAACTGTACACTTTTTTAAAAAATATTTTTTAAAATTTATTTATTTGACAGAGATCACAAGTTGTCAGAGAGGCAGGCAGAGAGAGAGAGAGGAGGAAGCAGGCTCCCTGCTGAGCAAAGAGCCCAATGCGGGGTTCGATCCCAGGACCCCGAGACCATGACCTGAGCTGAAGGCAGAGGCTTTAACTCACTGAGCCACCCAGGCGCCCCAAAACTGTACACTTTTAAAAGGGTTAAAAGGGTGAATTTTATGTTACATGGGTCTAACTGATGACGGAGCAAAAGGCTGGCTGAGGACAAAGCAAAAGGCTGAAACCTCGCAATCTCCCCCTCATCCCCACTCCTGGGTGGGACAAATGTGACATTCTTTTTAAACATTTTTTTTTTTTTAGATTTTATTTATTTATTTGACAGAGAGAGATCACAAGCAGGCAGAGAGGCAGGCAGAGAGAGAGGGGGAAGCAGGCTCCCTGCTGAGCAGAGAGCCCGATGCGGGGCTCGATCCCAGGACCCTGAGATCATGACCTGAGCCGAAGGCAGCAGCTTAACCCACTGAGCCACCCAGGCGCCCCCAAATGTGACATTCTTTAAGAATGCCCCAACTACCTTAATGTCAATGGCTTGCTAAAAGGGAAAAACAACCTTGACACCAGCAAGACCTCAGGTATCTTAGGTCCTCTTTAGCACATTAAAGTTCTATTGAAACCTCCTTTTCCCTCACCTTCCCCCAACCACATGGTACATAGCCTGCCATCCCTCACAACCCAGGGCAGCAGCTCTTCCTGCCCACGGGTCCTGTCCCCGTGCTTTAATAAACCACCATTTTGCACCAAAAATGTCTCAAGAATTCTTTCTTGGTCATCAGCTCTGGACCTCACCCCACCGAACCTCACCTATGTTCTAGAACTTCATCATAGCCACAATAACAAATTATCTGTTTAGAAGATATTGTGTCCTCCCTTTCCTGGAACAACTCAATATCCTGGGATCAATAAGGAAATACGTTGGGGGATAATCTTAGGTTAATATTTCCAACATAACTACGGCATGTGAAATTCTCAGATTTAAATATTTTCCTGTATTCTGCAGAATTATGACTAACACAGTTTTCTCTTGTATCTTGTTCTGATGGGAAGATATAAAAACTGACATTGCGAAAGTTGATTTTAGGGGCTTCACATGTAGTTACACTTAATTTATAATAAAAGAAAAATATTGTCCCAATTTACAGGTGAGAAAACTGAGCACACTTCTGTACATTTAGATCTCAGAATCTAGAGGGCCATTCAGACATTTAAACTACCATTTACTATGTAGGTGGACATTGGAACAATAACAGTGGGAGTTACTTTCTTTTTTTTTTTAATATGTTAAATCATTTTGAGAGTTACTTTCTACAGCATCAAATACAGAATCAGTTGGGGATGGTGTCTAGTATTGGGGTGAGGGGTTTAGAAGGGAGGAGGTATAAGAATTTAAACTAATCTGATCCAAAAGAAAAACAAACAATTAAAAATGCCTCATTCCCTTTTATTTTTGCCCTTCAGTCTATTGTGATTGTGATCTGTGTTTATATTTCAGAGACATGATAAAATGTATACATCAAGGGACAGAGTGTAAGGGCCTATTCAGCCAGAGCACTGCCCCACCCTGGTTGAACTGCCATTTTGTTGTAAAACTTAAATTGACTCCCCCCCCACCCCACTCCCCACAGGGGAACTTATTTAAAAGCAAGTCCGGGAAACCAGTCCCACATAACAAAGTCCAAGTACAAGGGTGGTTCAGGCCAGGAGGAGGTATTCAATCAGTGGGGGCACATACTGTCTCCTAGCTACCAAGGAGTATGGGCCCCCGCCCTTTGGGAGCCTTTTGGCGCCAATCCTAACCAAGGTGTGATAGGCTAAATCAAATGTCTACTAGGGTAAATTGTAATTCAGTTGGTTGCCTAGCATCACTGTGGAGTTTCCTGTGTGGGTTACAATCTCATTGGCCACCTGTGTGTGGCCAGGCCCAACCACATGGCCTTTGCTCTATAAAAGTTAGTCTGGAAAGCAGGGAGGGGTCGTCCTCTCTGTAGGGGCAGCCCCGATCGGTCTGTTTGATGGTGGGTCTGATTCCTGATGCTTGGCGCGAAATAAAGCTTTGCTTGACCTTTGCTTTGTATCAGTCTTGCTCCTTTAATCACGGACCCATTATTGGGGTACCCAATTTTGGGGGGACCCAATAAGAGAAAGAATACAAGTTCTTCTAAAAAGGACTTGGGTTTCCTGAGGTCAATAATTTACAAGTCTTTTGAGATAAACAGGAAAGTTTGGGGATTGGTAAAGGAATAGATGAACTTTGACTTGCCTCTAGAGCTAATTTAGGTTTTGTGAAAAATCTGTAACATTAGGATCATTGCTCTCAATTCCTCCAAGAATTGGCTTTATAACTGAAATGACATCATAGATTGGTCCACCTGTACAGCTACATTATTCTCAATTTGTTTCTTTCCTTTTGGATACATACTTCTAATTTTTTTTTTATTTTATTTTATTTTCTGATAGAGAGTGAGGGAGGGAACACCAGCAGGGGGAGTGGGACAGGGAGAAGCAGGCTCCCCGCCCAGCAAGGAGCCCGATGCAATGTGGGCTCAATCCCAGGACCCTGGGATCATGACCCAAGCCAAAGGCAGGCGCTTAACCAACTGAGCCACCCAGGCATCCCACATACTTCTAATTTTTAAATTCTTCTGGCGGTATTGCATAATCCCTTGGGAGTAAGACAGGTCCTCAAAGAGGGTGCAAAGGGTATTACCTTCCCAAAATCCAGAGCCACTCCCAAACACAGCCCAAAGAAAGAACCAACAATCTGCTTGTCCCAGTCAGGCAGAAAGCCAAACCCGTTTAGACAAAACAAGACAAGCTAGAAGACAGTGAGCATCCTTGGGCATAAAAGGATTAACAAACAATGGTTTGGGATTTGAAAAAAAAAGGCACAACATGGTATTTTATTTTCCTCTCCTGATGGGGTACTACAGACAGAGATTCAGAAGAACTGATTCTGGTAAGAATTTTAACCTCTCACTGGCTTTTGTCAGTGTTCCTCTGTAGGCTCTGGTAGAATGAAGATTTAATTGGCTTTATTAAAATGATTCATGAATTGGGAGCACCCCATCTAGCAAGTAGAAGGGAACTCTGCTGAGCTAAATAGAAGAAAGGGTTTTAAAGGCAGAGAAAGAGCATTAAAAAAAGAAGACAGGAATTTATTAGCAAGGAATGCATTGTTTAGGCAAGATTGCCCTCTTAAGGGGAGAAGCAGGGGTCTGTCAGTAAATTTCCTAGTATTGGCCAGGAAATTCCATGTTGACTAGCTAAAGGTTACATTCCTTGGAGTTTGGGGGTCGGGGGGGTTGTTGAAACTGCTGCTAGTTTAGGTACTAAGTCTTGGTTTGGTGACTTGATCTAAGCAATGCCATTTGGGGCCTGCAGTTTTCCTTTCAGCATAAGGATATCCCGGACAAGAATGTTCATGGCAACATTGTGATGGCAAAAGCACCCAAACAACCTAAATGTTCATCAATAAGGCAGCTGATAAACAGATGAAAAAGAATGAGGTAAAATGATATGTCCTCAGCTGGAAATACAGCCTTAGCATAGTCTTTAACAAGGTACAGTCAGAGCCACAACATACAATACAACTTTTCTGGTTAAAAAAGGATATCTAGACATGCGTAGATAAGCGCAAGGAAAAGCTGGGAGCATCATAAACCAATTATTGAGATTTTTTTTTCCCCCTGGCGGCTGAGACCAGGGGAATGAAAAGGAGATTTTAATTTCTTCGTGAATACAGTTTTAAAAGATATGTTGGGATAATGACTGATTTTTACTTTGTTAGGTTTTTAGTAATTTAGTGGGAGAGAGAGAGCATGCAAACATTATGTGAACTCAAAAGATGGGTCTAAAGGCCCAGGTTTCCCTGGGAACCCAAACATCATACCTTCACTGTCGAGGCCGAGAAAAATTAAGGCCAACCCACCTCAGGTTTAGCCTTAGCTTAAGTACAGCCATCTTAGCTCCGGCAGCCATCTCAGACCCCTGTGCCCAAGGGCTGAACTTTCCCCTACTTTACTTTAGTTCTAAGGACCCCCACCCTGCTTTAGTAACAAGAACCCCCACCCTGCTTTGGTTCCAGAAACCCCCACCCTGCTTTGGTTCCAGAGATCCCCACCCTGCTTTGGTTCCAGAAACCCCCACCCTGCTTTAGTAACAGGAATCCCCACCTTGCTTTAGTAACAGGAACCCATAAATACCCCTGCCTTAACTAAGCTCGGGGTCCAAGTCCCTACTCTGCTGTGTCGGGTATACTTGGGCCCAAGCTTAAGCTTGTCGAATAAACCCTCGTGTGATTGCATCGATGTTGGCTCCTTGGTGGTCTCTCAGATGTGAAAACTTGGGTACAACATTCACAATTATTCCCAACACTTGGAATAACTCAGACCTCTGTTGCTTCTAGGCAAATGAACATAGAATGGACAAGAACAGTTGTCTAGCCCAGTGATTTTCCAAGTGTTCATTAGTCATAGGATTTTTCTTTTTCCCATATAAATTGCCAAAACCCAAAATAGAAAACAAACAACAAAAAAACTGAGCTACTCTGGGTGAACTGGGGTGAGGTTGGCCTTATTTATCTGTGAAATGAGAGCTTTGGACTAGACATGACTTCAAATTCTGCTCCAACCGGAAGATGGAGGAGAGAGGAGGTGGGGAGGGACACCCAGAGACCTAGAGTCATGGGAGGATGGAAGAGAAAGCTGAGGACCAGAGAGAGTAAGTGGATTAGCTGGTCCAGGTTCACTCAGCTAGCTTCCAGAGCTGAGTACTATTTTCTTCCACAGGTACCTTTTCATACTGCTGAGCCTTTGCCAAAGGCTTTTCCCCAAATTTTTGCTTTAGTTTGGTTTGAATATGAATAGGATATTAGATTTTTTACTATTTGAAAATGCATCAATCTTAAGAAATCTTTTCTGTGCAAAAGCGAAAGGTTTAGTGAAAAGTGTTTCTCATCAGAAGGAGCATTGCTAACTGCATGCAGTGAGTTAACACTGTTCATCTGAACACAAAACTGAGGGTGGTTGGCTGGCTCCCCTCTTGAACTACCTTCCTTCACCTTTTAATCTCAGAAATGGTTCATGAAAAAGTAAGAGAGCAAACCTGCCCATCCACCCCAGCTTGCTCTGGTTTGAGCCCTGCTTAAACAAAGTATGCTGCGGTGGCTGCTTCTTTGTTCCCCAATTACAGTCTCTGGTTTGCTAGCCAGAACACTGTTCAGATTCCAAGTTACCTTTCAGATCTGACCTATGCCGTAACTTAAATTCCATTTTCCTTGGACAACTGAATACTCTTTATGACTCCCTGTAATTATGCAAATTGCTGCTATTATGCACATACAAATGATCCTTTAGAAACAGCTCCCTGGAGCTGATAATCAGCCTGCCATTGACTGTGGAGATGGGGTTCTGAGTGTAGGGGCCCAGCTGCTGGAGGGTTGGACCACAGGTGTTGGCGAAATCCTTTGTGGGGCCTGAAGCTGAGGTCAGCCACCGTGGACTCACCCCCATGAAAGACAAGAATTCACACTGGGGCCAAGACATGGTGGCCCAAGGGGAAGGTGGAGTTTGCCTTGTATGGGGCTGAAATTCTTGGGTATGAACTTGTTCCTGCAGACCCACAGGAAGATCAGCAAAAGGTCTAGACATCTGTCAGCTCAAATAAGCAAGCCCTGGCCATCCCACACCAATGGCCTCGGGCCTAAGTTCTCCTGTCAGTTTATCCAGACTGGAATCCTGAAAGTCCAACTAAACCCCGCCCAGCCTTCCCCAAAGACCTTTGTTCCCACCAATCGTGCCCCTTTTGAGCCCAGCAACATCACAATATGGATGGTTGTTGGCACACTTCCCAGGTGTTGCTCTGGCTTCTCAACAAGATGGGCTCATTGGTAGGGACTGTTCAATCCTTTTTCTTTATGCCCTACTGACTCATTAGTCCTGGTTCCCAGCATTGGAATGGCATTGGGCACAAAGTAGATGCTCAATAAGTCCTTCATAATTGGTTACTCACTTAACTGGAAGGAGAATGTACTCCTCAACCAGTGATATTATTTCTTTCTGACCAGCACTAACATTGTTTATGAGAAGTGAACATCTAGCATCTTCATGCCTGCTTGTTTAAGAGAACTTTATTTTGGCAGACATGCCACTAAACCCTAGAAAACAGGAGCTTGGAGCTGCCAGGATTATCCTAGTAGGGTTCCTGAGACATGGCTGTCCACTTCCTGCCCTCATTAACATCACTGTAAAACCAGAAACAATTGCTATTCCCCTGGCATGTAGGGAAATAACCTAAACCTTTCATGCTCTCTTGAGTAGAGGCAACTGCATGAGCCCTGCATCCAGTTGATTAGGGCCTGGGTCAGCTAGGCAGAGACTGGCTGACATGTAAGAGAGTCTCAAACATCAGTGAAAATCCAATGCCATGGGGAGAACATGCTATTTACCAGCTACTCTTGCTTTACTAAATGGATTAGGATGGGGGTGGAGGCTAGTCTGCCCTCCAAGCAGGGGTTGGATGTCTTCTCCCTGAGACATTTCTTTTGCAGAGTAGGGTCTGCAGAACTGAACTGAATTGCTGGAGACTGTACAGCCTCCTGCCACCCTCCTTCTCACCCTGTCTTAGCCACTGCCCAGACTCTAACAACATGCCCAACAAATAATTAAGGAGTGCTGGTTTAGAGTCCACCCACAAGTCTTGGCCAGCCCTCTTGTGCGCAAACCCACAGAAGCTGAAGCCGCTTGGGTTGGGCTCAGGACTCATCAACAATCCCAGTTGGAAGAGGTGGTTCTAGCAAACATCCTCACTGACATCTCTGGCAAAATGGCTTTGAGCTGGGATCAGGGCCTGGGGACATTTATTAACACTGGGAACATCTGAAAATGTGCAGTTTAAGTTCTTAAAGGAGCATTTCCTTCCCTGGGTGTGCTTCGAGGATGTCTCTGGGCTCTGACCTCAGGTCAAACAGTGGTGGCAGATATTTGATATTTCTTGTTGATCGCTCAGGACCTTGTAGAAGCGACCCGGACCCTTGACAAAATAGGACTCATGACAATACTTACCCAGGGAGGAGCTAGGGGGAGTAATGATGCCCTCATAAAGACAACTTTTTATGTTTGTGTTGATGTTATATAAAGATATTTCATGATTTGCACATAAATGAGGTGGTTCTACTTTTCAAAAAATCATTAATTCATGTCATTAAAAAAAATTAGACTAAAGTCTAGTTGCTAGCTTTAAAATGTAAAACAGAGTAAGATTTATAAAAACAGCCAGACAAATCAATAAGCTCCCTAAACCAAGGAGCAGAAATTGCCATTGGTCATTATGACCCCCTTCTTAAGCTTTTCCCTTCTTCTACCAGGCACCCCTCAGGCACCAATACGCCCCAGGTTCTCAATCTCATCCTGTCTGCTGTTCAAGTAGCTGCTGATCGGGAATGGCCAGACCTTTTGCTTTTCCTTCCGTTGAGAGGCTGGGGGAGAGTCATTGGCAGCAAACAGCACTCCTTGCACCAATGGGCTGACCCAGCTCCAGAACCAGAAACCTGGGCCACTCCCAGAGAAGGCTCAGAACACATTCTTTCTTCTACCAAATGGGAGACAGATGCAAACACAGAGACAATGTGACATTGTATCTATCCTGAGACAGTTCTCTCCACAGCACCTATCATTTAAACAAATAAACAAACAAAAAAAGGTAACTTAAATCAAGTTATTAAGCTCAAATCTTTGCCCATACTTTAAGAAGTTATCTTGTAGTGAATTGCCTATTTTCACATCCAGCAATCTATTGACTAACTCTGGCCAATTGCTTCTTAAAGGGAAAAGAACATTCGTTTTTATTTGTGTATAGTTCAAACACATGTGAATCTAATGGAATAGCTTCTAAATGAAATTATATGTAACTATGAGAAAACAGAGGGGATGATCTGATCTTACGATCTTGAGATGGGGAATAACATTCTAAGCATAAAAGCAAAAGTAGAGCCTATAAATGAAAGGCTTTATAGATGTGAGTATATGAAATGAAAAATTTTCAACCACCTTCAAAAGAAACTCTAGAAACAAAATGAAAAGACAGGAAATACCCAAGGCCACAAGGTGTGGTACAAAGAACACAGGCTTTGGAATCAGATCCAGCTCCATCTGATCTGAATTCCTGTTCTTTTACTCGCTGGCTCTGTGATCTTGAGCAACTTAACCTCTCAAAGCCTCAGTGACCTATCAACCATGTGGAAATTACCCAAGGCCATGTGTTTTCTTCCCCTTGGTATAATTAAAGGGTGCCTAATTGGGGCCTCTGGGTGGCTCAGTTGGTTAAATGTCCAACTCTTGATCTCAGGGATGAGACTGAGCTCCATGCTGGGCTCCGTGCTGGGTGTAGAGCTAAGTGCCTAATTGAACTATAAGCACCCAAAACAAGGTAAAACTCACAACATCTAGCAACCAATAACAAATTACCAGATCTGCAAAGAAGCAGGTAAACAGAACCAACCCTTAATGAGGGAGGAAAAAAAAATCAATCAACTGAAACTCACCCAGAAATGATATAAATGAATTATGAAACAAAGACAACCAAACAGTTATTTTAACTGTATTCCAAACGTTCAAGAAGCTAAAGACAATACTGAACATGTTAAGTAGAAACATAAAAAATATAAAAAACACTAACTCAAATTTATAGCAATGGAAATTACAATGTCTGGGTGAAAAGTGCACTGAATGAGACTAAAATCAAGATTAGGCATTGCAGAATAAAGTTTGGTGAATGTGAAGACAAACTAATATCAGCTAGCCAAAATGGAACACACAGAAAAAAAGAATTAAAAAGTAAACAGATCATCAATGTGTTGTGGGACAACTCCAAGTAGCCCAATGCATGTGTAATCAGAGTCCATGACTGGCAGGGTGGGGAGGAGGGTAGAACAATATTTGAAAAAAATAATAGCAGAAAACTATCCAAGATTTCAAGAAAACTATAAATCTATTATCTCCTTCAAGTTCAACAAAACCCAAGCACAGGAACCATGAAGAAAATGACACTAAGGCATATCATAATAAAACTGCTTAAACATGTATTAAAAGGAAAATCTTAGGGGTAGCCAGAGGAAAAAAGACACAATCCATATATAGGAACAAAGACAAGGATAACAACAGTCTTCTTGTTGGAAACAAAGCAAGTGAGAAAAAGTGGGGTAACATTTTTTTTTTCCCCAAGCAGGGGGAGCAGCAGGCAGAGACAGAGGGAGAAGCAGGCTTGCGGGACTCCATTCCAGGACCCTGGGATCATGAACTGAGCTGAAGGCAGACACTTAACCAACTAAGCCACCCAGGTGCCCCAGAACATCTTTAAAGTATTGAAGGGAAAATCAAAATAATTTTCAACAATGAAGGCAAAGACTTCAGACATTTTTATGTTGACCAGTACCATGCTGAAGCTAAAAGGGACCACCTGCTGTTGAAATGCCTTCTTGCTTCTGCCCAGCACTTGCCTTGTGAAGTCCTCCCCACCCTTCCAGGCTTAGCTCAAATGCTGCCTCCTTCTTGAAACCTTCCCTGACCGCCCACTGGATTTTAGTCTTACTTCTCTGAGGGTCCTATTATACTTTGCTCTGTGTCAAAAGTGCTTCCTTCCTACTAGCCAATAAGTATGTTGGGCGTTCTTCTCTTGTTCTTCATCACCCACAGTGTGCACCCTCACTGCCCAGAATGGGCACTTAGCATTTGTTATATTAACTTACAAATTACTTACTTGCTTAAAGGCTTCTGCTAAACTTCTAAGATATTTCTAACTGACTTAGAAGTACTCATGGACAAACACTTGATAAGCCAGGCCCTGTGCTTATAAGGGTAAGAGAAAATCTCTGGGCACAAAAGCCTCACAATACAGTTAATTGGTTTAATTTCGTTGTTTATCAAAGACTTTTTTTTTTTTATTAAACAGTCTGAGTTTAATATGGAGTGGGAAGATTCTTGGTTAGAGCCTCCCAGGGTCCAGGTAATGAATATCCTCATATTCAGCATTTCTACTATAACCTGGGGACACTTCCTACTGGGGCACCTTCCCAGACTTGTATGCAGCTCCCTCTTCGACTTCTTCACGTGGACCTCTAAAGGAAATCTTAGTGTTAACATGCCCCACACTGAACTCCTGATATTCCCCACAAACATCTGTAGTTCTGCTGTCTCAGTTAATGGCCACTAACCTTGAGGTCATTTAACATGTTTTTACCCCCACACCTGTCAGGCTGTCAGAAAATTCTATCAGTTTGACCATCAGACATATGTAGACACTGTCCACTCCTTACCGAATCTACCCCTTACGGTATCTGCTGCCAGCACCTTGATCTAAGTCACTCTCTTCTTTCACTTGGATTATCACAACAGCTACATAGAAAGCCTCCCTGCTTCCACTGCCCACCCCGACCCCACACAGAGTCTAGTCTAATCATAGTGATTTCCTTGAAAAGTTAGGTCACTTCTTCCATTCCTCTGCCTAAAATCTTCCAAAGACTCCCCCTTCAGGTCAGTGTCCTTACAACAGCCCACAAAGCAACATGTGAACTGTTCTCCAGTCCCTTCAGTTTTCTCTCTGACCTCCTTTCTGACCCAGTTCTCCCTCCCACTCTCTCTGCTCCATTTTCCTTCCTCAGGGCCTTTGCAGTTGCTGTTCCCTCTGTCTGAATGGCCCTTCCTCAGATATCCACATGGCTCACTTCCTCCTCCTTCAAGTTTTTGCTCATATGCCACCTTCTCAGTGGGGCCTTCCCCACCCACATGACTTATAATTCCATCTTCATCTTCCTCCTCTCTAATCGTCACCCCTGCTTTATCATTTTCCATAGCATTCATCACCTTCTAATACTGTAGATAATTATGTACTTTGGTTTTTGCCTGCCCTTCCCTTCCAGAACATAAAGTCCAAGGGGACGGGGATTTGTAGGCTTTCTTCAGACTATTTCACACACAACCACAACAGTGCCTGGGACATAGTAGGTGCTCAATAACCACATATTGAATGAACAAATCTCTGACAGGTAGAGTAGGTCTCTAAGTCTTACCGATACCTGACACCATCTCCTATTTGGTGAGTAGCATGAATTCTGAGGAAGGAATTTTAAAAATGCCCCAGGGCCCACCTTCAAAACTCTCAGCAGGGCAAGAAACCAGATTCAGAAACTGACAGATACCTTCTTTAGATGTGTACTTGTTGAGTTGTAGATGAATTCATCAGTGAAGAGGTATTTGTCAACTACCTCACTAGAAGCATAGCAAAGAATGGTGAGATGTATTTAAAGAGACAAGGTGACTGAAGGTGACAAATTGGAGACCGAAACTGTGCACAGAGTTTTAGTTTGTGTGGTACAGATATATAAGTGCAGAAGGAATTAGGGAAGGAAAAGATAAGTGTTTTGAAGTGACTGAGAATCACTTGTCCCCTCCTGACCTCTAATGGAGCTCTCTGAAGCAGGAGTGTTGCTGGGATAATCTTTCACCAACCATTAATAACAACACTTTGTGCTCACATTGTTCCCTTCAACAGGCATCTTCAGATAATTTCTGATTTTTATCTAAGCATTCTTATCCTTAACTTTAGTCAGAAAAGTATTTATAAACTATAACAAGTAACTTGTCAGTGATGGGGGAATGGACAAAGAATTAAACCATTATCCCCAAACTCTGCCCTGTGGCATTCTTTGTACATAGCAAAAACATTTGTGAAGATGTTTTATCAATCTACTCCTTGCTCAGCCCCCTCTTCCTTTCTCTTTGTATCAGGGAATAGCTATAAGTGGTTATTCCAGAAAACATTTAGAGGAGGTCCTTAGGGACGAGATGCTCACCCACAAAATAATTATTGATTCTATTAGCCTTGGAACACAATGGGATCATTGGTTTGACAAATATGTTGTTCCTATAGGGTTCAAAAAATTTTGGTCAGTGAAAGAATAAATGCATGAGTTCACGTTGGACATGAATAAAGATATTTGCAAATTATATTTAATATAATTAAATTCCCTAAAAAAAATATATATATATAGTGTGTGTGTGTGTGTGTATGTATATATGTATTGGAATACATATATATGTATATATGTATTGGAACACACACACATATATATATGTATATATGTATTGGAATACATATATATGTATTCCAAAGATTCCTGAGATTCCAAACTTTAGAGTCATCCTAGGATCTGCCCTTTCTTTGGTAAATTGCGTTGATTCAATTGGCATTATTTTTATTACAAGGTTTCAGAATTCCCTGAAGCTCAGAAAGGAAGCATTTGAGATATACTAAAATATCAGTAATAATAAGCTAACACATACTGAGTTGTGGACACCACGCCAAAGACTTTATATGAGTTACTGAATTAAATCCTTATGGTAGACACTGCTTTAATTGCCTTCTTAAGGATGAGAAAACTGAGACACAGAGAGCTTGACCTGTCAAAGGTCAAACACCTAAAAGGGAGCCAGGAGGAAACACATAGTATGATTCTAGCACTCACTGTAAAGGCTTTGGGTCTGCATTTTCCTTTTTAGGCTTGTAAAGCCCTTTCTCTTAGAGCAAACACAGAGTTCTTGGAAGCAGGATGTTCTCCTTTCCCTGAATGCTTTCTTTTCTTAGTTTACCTCTCTTCCCACCCTTTTTCTCCCTCTCTTTTCATCTCATATTTAATCTCAAAACAAATTCAGCATCCTCACTTAAAATTTTTTTAAGTTATTTTTTAGAGGGTGGGGAGGGGATAAGAGAGAGACAGAGAGAAAATCTTAAACAGGCCCCAGGCCCAACATGGAGTCTGACAGAGGGCTTGATCTCAGAACCCCGAGACCATGACCCGAGCAGAAATCAAGAGTCGGAAGCTTAACTGAATGAGCCACCCAGATGCCCCCTGGCATTCTCACTTCTGAATTAACCTGCTTCAGTGTTTCCTCAATTCTGCTTGTGATGTCTTCACTCTTCTCAGTGTTGGATGGATCTGGACCAGATACTTCCTTTCTCTTTCTTATATCCAATTAGTTACCAGTTTAATTTCATTCTTCTGTCTTGGTATTTGTAGGATATAGATCTTCTTCTCCATTTCTGATGCCACCACCTTAGCCAGACATCAATTCTTTTTTTGCCCAGACCGAGGCAATAACTTCCCACCTTTCTTCTTGCCTCTGGTATCTCCCCCGCCTGTCCTGCACTACAAACAAGACCAATCCTACAAAACCACTTTCTTCATGACTCCTTCCCATCGAAAGATCTACAATGCTCCCAATTGTCTATCAGATTCATTCTCAACTTCTCAAAAATGTAAATTGAAGGAATTCCCCTCCCTCTAGCCCAAACTCTCCAGTGCGGGAAGATCTTCTTGGTCCCTTGCTCTTCCAGCCTGTGACCCTTGTCATTCCAGTCCCTCGAGCTTGGTGTAAGTTCTTCTCCGTCCTTGGAATGATTCACCTTCCTTGCCTGCCCAAATCTTACCAACCCCATATTGTCCACTTGAAGTTCTGTCTCCTCCATGAAATCTTCCTTCATCACTTTGGTGAGAATGATTTTCTCTCTTCTTGACTGCCCTGATGCTTACCACACAGCTCACTATCAAGGATTTCCCCCTAAAGTTCTCCCTTTTCAGTGAGATTGTTTCCAAGGTCCTCAAGTGCTACCTAGAGGGAGAAGGCATTTTCCACCTTTGAGTGAAAATGAATCCAGACTCCAACAGTCAGTCATCCATCAAGTTAATGAAAAACCAGGGGATTATTTTGCAGTGGTCAGTTCATCGTTTTAGCTCAGGCATAGTTAGCCACAATTTTTCCCCAAGTACTTCACATCTTTACATATAGGCCAGGCAGGGTCTCCAAAGTTCCCAGCGCTTTGGTGAACACAGGAAACTTTCTGAATGGCAGATGAAAGGTTACTCTACCTATTGCATTCAGAACAAACTCCACAAATTGCATTTTGAATGATCTTCAGTTGGTCTTGTTTTAACTCTACCTTTCAGTAAAGAAAATTGTGGTTGAACTTTAGTTAAACTAGAAGTAAATTATATCTACTTAAAATACAGAGCTGTTAAAACCCAAAGAGCTACATAAAAGCAACTGATGGGCTGAAAAATGCTCTCTTTGTAGCAGAATCACAAACGAAAACTTCAGTTTATTTCACACAACATGACCTTTAGTCTGTAGATAAAATGCATGTAAATTAAGCTTAAATGTCAACGAGATTTGACCAAGGATTTCTTCTATGGGAGCGATGGGGGAGGCGGGGGGCGGGGAGGGCAGGAGTTTGAGGAATGCAGAGAAAAAAAAAAAAAGCTTTTTTTTTTTTTTCTCAGATAAATGTGTTGTGTCAGATCTGAAGCCTGTTCTGACAGTTTCCACATAAGTAATCCAATCCTGGAGAACATGAGACCCCAAGAAGCAAATTGTTTTTCTTTCTTGGAAGTTGTTTTTGCTCTACCTTCAGCTCACATTTTGTCAGTTTTCCAAATGAAAGAAACCAAAACATTTTTTAGGACTGCCACTGACAGTAAGCAGTAGGAGATGACAACAGCTGAGCCACTCAGAAAGGGGGTCAAGATGACTCTATCGTAGTGGGTGTCAAAGCTTGTCATCAGTGGTCGTTTAGAAGGGATGGGGGCCTGGGAAATCCTGACCAGTTTGAGAAGCCCTGTCATCCCATCAAGGTTAACTCCATTTTGCTTTCATGACAAGGTGATTTAGGCTGGTGTGATGTCAGTCTGCTATCAAGAAGCCAAATATGATCCTGAAGCAGTAGCTGACAGAAGCACATGTGAGCAGAAAACTTGGCATTCTGAGGGAACTTGTGATAAACCATAAATCCAGAAAGAAGATGCTGAGATAATGGGGCAAGAAGGGCTAACATGAAAGTAAGAGTGAAAAATCTTCATAACGCAACAACGAAGAGCTCCTGGAACCTGACTACACCAGGTGCTGTTCTTGACCTACCTCCTTTCCCTTAACCCCCCTACGGACAGTATGAGGTACACGTTATTATCTCAAGCTTGCACGTGAGGAAACTGAAGTTTGGAGCAGTTAAGACTCATCCAAGGTCGCCCAGCTATAAGGCTGTGGGCCTAGGATATGAATCCATCTGACTACCTAGTTTGCTCTGCTCACCACCACAACATATTCAGGGAAGCATCAGGGAGGGAGAATTTGGCTGAGAATCTGAGAGTGAGGAAGGAATCCCAGGTTGCTCAAATTAGGGCTGCCACGCAATGGCTGAAGGTGGCAGGAGTACTGTGTTGTTGGTGAGCCTGGGCCAGCGGTAGAACAGATCCTGGGACAAGGGCATTGGGGATGATAAAAACCCTCCTGACATTGGAAGCCTCATGATCTGAGAAGTCATTCTGGAACTCACCCAGAAAGGGCCCTCTGCCCGAAGATCTCTCAGCCTGTGGTCTGGGGGCAGTGCCACTAACAGGCGGGCTGGCCTGGGGAGTAGTGCCTTTGCAGGGGGGCATGTGGCTTTGAGTTCCAAAGTCAAAAAGTTCTTTCCGTCCCTGGCATAGAGGTTGAAGGAAAGGCAGGAATGCCATTCACGTGGTCAACACAACTGCTCTGTTCTCGTGGGTCCAGGTGCTCAGTCTTGGCCCACTTGTGTTTACACATGTCCCTAGAGAATCATGACAACTGTATATCTACATTGAGTGATTTATTTCCATGTATGCAAAATGTGTTTTGATAAAGTGTCTGAAGCTAGTAAAGAGCTAGCTCTTGCCTGACTTCCTCAACGTGCCATCATGAGTTAATTTTATGGGTGTGTTCACAGTACCAACAGCAGACAAAATCTTAGCAGGCACGTAGCTTCAAGTTCTCCCCACCCTTAATTGACACTCAGAAGTGGCTTCTGACATGTAAACCAACCGCAGTGTCAGGTGTGACATCCCAAGTGCCCACATGCACCTGCTGCTATGACAAAAGCCATGGAGACATACCTCCCAGGCACTGCATGTGGGTTTGTGCCTTTGGCTGCCCTGTCTTTTCTTGTTCTTCTGTATCAGGCCTCTGATCTCTCATCAGGGACTGTTCCATAGGACCTAATGGGGTACAAACCTCCCCCTTCAATTGGAATTGAAGAGAACAATGGAGTTTGAAGCAAGGCTTAGATATGGAGTTAGTGTTGGTTAAATGCTGTCCTAACATGACTGTTTTTGACTTGGGAAGCTGGCCTAGAAGGAGCGAAAGGCCTGATGGCCAGCTTGGCCTGGCAGCCCCCTTCCAGGGTAGGACTGCTCTTTGGGTCAGCTCAATTCTAGATTCTGTCTCCTTGGGGGAGGTCTTAAAACCCTGTCAGAATGGCTAAAATTAACAGGTCAGGAAACAGATGTTGGTAAGCATGGGGAGAAAGGGGAACCCTCTTACACTGTTGGTAGGAATGCAAGCTAGTACAGTCACTCTGGAAAACAGCATGGAGGTTCCTCAAAAACTTGAAAATAGAGCTACCCTAAGACCCAGCAATTGCACTTCTGGGTATTTACCCTAAAGATACTAATGTAGTGATCCAAAGGGATACCTGCACCCCAGTGTTTATAGCAGCAATGTCTACAATAGCCAAAGTATGGATAGAGCCCAGATGTCCATCAACAGTTGAATGGATAAAGAAGATCTCTCTCTCTCTCTCTCTCTCTCTCTCTCTCTCTCTCACACACACACACACACACACACACTGGAATATTATGTAACCATCAAAAATTATGTAACCATCAAAAGTTGCAAAGCATTTTCAATGACGTTGGTGGAACTAGGGGGTATTATGCTAAGCAAAGTAAGTCAATCAGAGAAAGGCAAATACTGTATGATTTCATT
The DNA here is from genome assembly GCF_902655055.1 of Lutra lutra. Taxonomy (NCBI): domain Eukaryota; kingdom Metazoa; phylum Chordata; class Mammalia; order Carnivora; family Mustelidae; genus Lutra; species Lutra lutra. The sequence goes on along the minus strand of NC_062284.1, from coordinate 69,970,284 downwards.
CTCATGTGGGATTTAAGAAACAAATAGATAAACATTAGGGGAAGGGACAGGAAAATAAAATAAGATAAAAACAGAAAGGGAGGCAAACTGTAAGAGACTCTTAACTCTAGGAAACAAACTGGGGGTTGCTGGAGGGAAGGTGGGTGGGAGGTTGGGCTAAATAGGTGATGGGCATTAAGGAGGGCATGTGATGTATCTCATGAGCCTTGGTGTTACAGTGTTATATGCAACTATGAATCACTAAATTCTACCCTTAAGCTAAAAAACAAAAACAAAAACAAAACAAAACACAAAAAAAAAACAAAATTTAAAAAACCCCAGGGTTAACCCAATCCTAGAACAACCCTGATTTCGTTGCTTAGGTTCTCCAAAGGAACAACCCCCAGTGTCATCTCCACTCTGATGGATGACAGTCTAATGAGGAGTTGGCAAGCTTTTTCTATAAAGGGCCAAAAAGAAAATATTTTAGGCTTTGTGGGCCATATGGTTTCTGCTGCAGCTACTCAGTTCTGCTGTTGTTGTGTGAAAGTAGTCACAGATGATATGTGAACAAACGGGCATAGCTGTATTCCAACAAAACCTTATTTATGATGACTGAAATTTGGATTTCACATAAATAATGTTTGTATGTCACAAAATATTCTTCTTCTTTTGGTTTTTTAACCCTTTAAAGGTATAAAAAAATCATTCTTACTTTGTGGGCTTGCAGGTGGCAGGCCTGACTTGGCTATAGGTCACAGTCTACTGTCCCCTGGTCTGAATCCTCAGCTTTTACACCATCTGGAGGTGACTGACTCCAAGAGGTAGGAAAGGGAGGTAAACCCTGACACAGCCAATTTAGGCCTTTCAGGGAGCTAGCATCTCTGCAAGCAGGACCTGTGGCTATAGATAGGCAACATGATTTCCACCCCATAGACAAGATAATGTATAGATCCATGTAATTCATTACATTCATTACATTCATCATGAAAAGCTCTGTTTGTTACAATACTGCGTTAGACAGCTCAAGACAGCTGGCATTTCTTCCTTGAGAACTATCCTCAGAACTGGACCACAGGCTTTTGAAAAAGCCACAGTGCTGGGAAATCTCCATCCACTGAAGATGGGGTTGATTTTTAGAAACAGCCAAAAAACTAAACAAAACCCAGACCAAACTAAACACACAAAGAAACCTAGCTCCACTCAACCAACAATAACAATGGCACAGTTACTAGTACCCTTGCAGAACCAGGGTGAGAACTCCGTGGGGGAGGGGGACGTGGTGGAGCTAAGTAAGGCCATTTCTGTTCAAAACCATGCATGATTATAAGATGAGACTGCTGGGAACTAAGCTTGGTAGTCCTAACATGGCCCCTAACAATGTGAGTGTTGTTTGGCCAACACGCTCAGCCAATTAAAAACAATTTTTTTGGAAATTTTTGGTCAATATTTCAAAGCCAAGAGATTTCACATAAAAAGTCAGATTTTTTCACTTCAAAAAAAATCAAAAGATCAGACACACTGAGCTCTTGCTTTTGTACAGGAACAACCAGGGAGAGCCTGCCCCCCTCTCCTTTAGAAAGAGCGCAAACTTCAGGCTGGCAGAGTCGTCACCATGCCTTATTATCCCCCAGTCCAGGGGCAGCACCCATGTAACTTTGTGATTATGGCCTTTTCACTCACAATTAGAGTAACACAATCACATGGTTCCGAAGTCAACATAATACACAAAGCTACACAGTGAGAGCCTCATTCCCATCTTATGCCCACCCACCCTAAGTAAAGCACTTTTGTTAATATCTTCACTTATTTTTCCACTTCTTCCTTACACGAGGTAATACAATATACATATTTTTTCTGTCTTGCTTTCTTCCCGTAGAATATATCCTAAGGATTATTCCAATAACAGGACACAGAGAATTTCCTCGTTCTCATTTTACAGCTAGCTCTCCCAGTGAGTGCATAGGTTGGCTTATTAAAATAATTCCGGGGGCGCCTGGGTGGCTCCAGTGGGTTAAAGCCTCTGCCTTCAGCTTGGGTCATGATTCCAGGGTCCTGGGATCAAGCCCCACATTGGGCTCTCTGCTCAGCAGGGAGTCTGCTTCCTCCTCTCTCTCTGCCTGCTTCTCTGCCTACTTGTAATCTCTGTCTGTCAAATAAATAAATAAAATCTTTAAAAAAAAAGATTAAAAAATAATAATAAAATGAAATAATTCTGTATGGACGGGCACAGGTTGTGAATAGTCTTTGGCTTTTACCAATATTCTACAGTGAATATGTGCATATGTCATTTCATAGGTGATAAAGTCTGTCGTGCAGGATAAATTCCCACAATTGAGACTGCTGGGTCACAGGGTAAATGTATTTGTAATATTTTTAGGTACTGCCAAATTGCCTTGCGCATGGGTTGTACCATTTTGTGGTCCAGATAGCAATGTAAAAGCGTGTCTATTTCCCTTCCACTTCCCCAGGAGAATGTGGGGTTAAACTTTTGTAGTTTTGTTAGACAGGTAAAAATTATGTTTCAGGACAAGGTGCAATTTGCATTTTAAAACCAAGACATCTTTTCTCACATGTTTACCTACAGACATTTGTATTTCTTTTACTGAGAACTATGCTCCATTTTCCTATTGGATCCCTATTTCTGCTGATTTTCTTATTAAATTCTTGTTTTTTTCTTATAAACTTATAGGAATGATACATATATATATATATACACACACGTACACACACACACACACACACATATATATATCTCCCCACCCCATGTATATATATATATATGTATATATATATATATATGATAAGCCCTGTGTCTATGATATGAGGTGCACATATTTTTTTCCCAGTTTGTCCTTTATCTTTTGCTTATGTTTGTGAGGTGTATGTTTGTTTTTGTTGTTGTTTGCCATCCAGATGTTTTGTTGTTCTTGTGTGTGCTTTTTAAGCTGTAGTTAAATTTATTCACTCTTTGCTTCTGGCTTTTGATTTGTTGGAAAGAAAGATTTGCCCCATTCCAACATTAAAAACGCATTTACCCATATTTCCTCCAGTAGTTTCAGGGTTTCGTTTTTTAAAAACATAAATCTTCAACCCATTTAGAGCTTGTTATGACACACATTGTGAGAAGTAAAATCTTTTTCCTACTGGGGACTTGACCCTAGATTTTGGACAGGATGATGAGGCTTCCAGAACATCAATAAGTATAAGACCTGGAAAATGGGATGAGAGAGCAGCTGATGGGAGAAGTGAGATGTGAGTGGTGTGAGGTGGGATGGGGACTAGACGGGAGCCCCCTCACCTGCGGGAGCTCCTGGCAGATGGCTTCCCATCATTGGTCTAGCTCAGTGGTACCCAGGACCCTTATTACTTTTCTCCAAAGTACCCACTTACTCTGAAGGGTTTAATGTGTTTGGTTGTACGAAACTAACTGTTCTAAGTAATGACTAGTTATGTTGCCCTTCTAACAACCAGTTTCTGGGCAGAATGTGCTAACCGAAATTACCATGCTGAGTTGATATAGTTTCAGCCAAAAGCACAGAATTCTGGAGTGTCAGATAGCTTTAGGAAGCTCATCTTATATAAATGAGCCTTTTGGAAGACTTTTTTAAATGCTGACATTAGTCTGCTGACATTAGCTTATTTCTTGGTTTCTCGGTCTTTAAAGACATGGAACCACAGTGAGGGGACCTCTGATTTCATCCTCATTCAGAACCTACTGGTGCTGTATAACAGGGTTGGGGAAGGTGTGACTTCAGCCATAAGGAGTGTGCACACTGATTTCCACACTGTATACTAAACAGTTCTCTAAGCAACTTTTCTAGTAGAGATGCCCATGAAAGAGCTTTCTTTTTCTTTTTCTTTTTTAAGATTCTGTATGTATTTATTTAAAGATTTTATTTATTTATTTGAGAGAGAGAGTGCACACAAGCAGTGGCAGAGGGAGAAGAAGAGGGAGAAGCAGGACTTGATCCCAGGACCCTGGGATCATGAGCTGAGCCAAAGGCAGATGCTTAGCTGAATTAGCCACCTAGGCAGGCCTGAAAGTACCCTTTAAAACATTGTTTCCTCATGTGAATAATTCTGTATTTTGAGGAAAAATACAGGGAGTAAAAATGAGAAAAATGTGCCAAGGTGAATGATGCTAGAATAAAGTAAAAGGCTTTCAGCAATAAAATGGGTACCTCTGCTTGAAGCAGACAGAGGCCTCAAAGAGACGTGGTGGGAGCAAGATGCTCAATGTTGTTCACTGTCAGCAGGAAGGCTTGTCAATGTCCAGGCATGCCAGACTGCACCTCTAACAGTTAACTCAGGATTTCTGGTAGTGGGATCTAGGTATCAGTCATTTTGAAAGCTCCCTATGTGATTTCAGTGTGCAACCATCACTCTTGAACCATGCTGTTCAAAGTGAGGTCCTCAAAACGGCAACATTGATGTCAGTGGGAGCTTATGAGAAATGCAGACTCTCAAGCTGGAAATTAGATCTTGAGTCAGAATCTGCATTTGAACAAGATTGTCAAGGTATTCACCTGCTTATTACAGTAGAGAAGTAGTGATCTAGAGCTTTCTCAGAGTGGCACCTGGAATCACCTGTATCTAACTCACCGAGGGGCTGGGAAGGTAGGAGAATGGGGAATCGCATACTTACTAAGGAAGACAATTCTGGAGATGATCATTTTTTAAGTTCGAGGGTGGGACTGTGGAATCTGTGTTTCAGTGTGTTTCCAGGTGACCCCCTCGCCTACTGCTTGAGAACTTGAGAACAACCAGCAAGAAGACAGCTACTCTCTCCCAAGCGGCATGGAAATTCCCTCAAAGCATACCCATTACAATGGGGGATGAGCTGGTGATAACCTATAAATGCCTCTCAGCCCAACAAATGTGGTGTTTCTGCTCTCCGACCTCTAACAGAGCAGGTGGTGATAGTTAAATCTAGCTCTCAGATTGAGACAGAAATGGATCTCTGTTCTCTTGGGTTAGTGACTGAATAAGCTTTAATACACAAGCTTCTACCTTAAAAGCAGGATTAAAAATATAAAATGTTGATGCTCAGATGCATCCTTCTTGAAGGGTTTCAAAAAATCCTCAAAATGCATGGTAGAGAGTCAAGAGAAAGAGTTAATGCCCTGAAAGGAGATTTCTTCACTTTACAGAGGTCTTTTAAAATTTTTTTGCTTGGGGGCACCTGGGTGGCTCAGTCCTTAAGCGTCCGCCTTCACCTCAGGTCATGATCCCGGGGGTCCTGGGATCAAGCCCTGCATCGGGCTCCCTGCTTGGTGGGGAGCCTGTTTTTTCCTCTCCTGTTCCCCCTTGCTTGTGTTCCCTCTCTCGCTGTGTCTCTCTCTGTCAAATAAAAATAAATAAATAAATAAATATCAGATGTCTAATTTAAATTTTTTTTTAAATTATAACATGGATGAGAAAAAAAAAATGAAGCCACTAATGGAAAATTTGATCTCTCTCAAAAGATGTATTTGCAGTATCTAGTACTTCCATCATGTAGTTGTAAAAGCATTTCAACTCATATGAGATACTTAAAAGCTTTTCTGATGCAGAAGCTTTAAATGAGTTTATCTTCAAATCCCTAGGATTCCCAAGTATGGCTCACACTTGACTTGGGGTGCCAGAACTGAAATCTTTGTAGTTGTAAAATGAAATAAGACCAGTGCAGTCGTAATGGATAATGAAACAGAATTGGGAAAGGCCATGTGATCTAAATGTAATCGTTAGATAATTATTGAGTTAAAAATCAGCAAAAGCAAAGAAACTTCAAACTGGAAAAAAAAAGATTTTTGAGGTTTTGCTTTAAAGACATTAAGAGCAGAGTTTCTTAAACCTTTTAGGGGGAGTGCAAATCTAATGAAAATCTAATGAAAAGCCATGGACTCTACCCAGATGCACGGCCCCTAAATGCACACTGGTAATTTCTGGAGTTCTATAGACCTGCTGGAGCCCACATGAGAATCTCAGCTTTCACAGAGGATTCTAAGAAAATTTCTCCATTTTGATCTCTCCCATTTGGAACCGCTTTAGACCCAAGAGCAACTTTCTCAGCACCAAGGTTCCAGGCGACTGGTAAAATTAGGGCTGGTTGTTTTCCCTTCAACCAATCTCATGAGGCTGGTCCGAGGCCAGGTGAAAAGCCAGACCACTAGCTGAAGCCAGGTAAAGAACCCTTTTATTGAAGATGTCTATGCTCCCAGAAATGTCTTCCCTGTGCTCTCAGTGGGGGTTCCCTGCGCTCTCAGGGGGGCTCCAGCGAGTCTCACAGGCAAAGCCCAGGGCCGCTGTGGCTCCCTTCACCTCAGATGGTGAAAACTTTAATCCAGAGTTAGGAAGGAAAGCAGTCTCTCTTAAACACTGCCTGCACCCCTTGTTTACCTGCAGACCCAAAGATGTCAGAGGTGGAAGACAGCCCTTCACGCCCTCCCCCATTTAACAGAGGAGAAAACGGAAGGGCTAAGTTGCCTGCCGGGGTGACCTCCCCAGCCGGGCTCACACCCAGGGCCCTCTCTCACAGCACGTCGCCGTCTAGCCAGGGGAGCGAGCTCAGGGCGTCGGGGCCTCTCTCCCCACATTGCCCACCGCCCACCCTGGCGGAGGCGCCACGCGGAGCCGAGCCCCCGCCTACCGGCACCATGGAGTAGGTCATCATCATCAGCATGTCGTGGCTCTCGGCGCGGATGTGTGGCGCGGGCTCCCCGCTGTGGCTGCGCTTGTTGCGCGCGGCGCTGGCGGGGTCCGGGGGTGGCGCGGGCGCCCTTCGCCGCGTGCGACTCAACTCAGCCAGGAAGGAGCGCACCGCACTGTCCTCGCGCTGCTCCCGGCCGCGCTGAGCCTCCAGCGCCCGCACGGCTGCGCTCAGCCCGCGCCACTGACACAGCGCGAACACGGTGCCCGCAGCATTGAGCGCTGACAGCAGCGCCACCGCCGCCAGCGCGCCCCGCAGCCCCCAGCCGGAGCCCCCGCGGCCTCGCTCCGCGCCCCTGGCCATGCTCTGCGCACCTCGGGCCGGGCAGGGCTCGCCGCCCCCCACCGGGTAGCCTTTATACGCCGCGGGCAAGCCGTGGGCTGGTGGCAGCGCTGTGAGTCACGCTGCCCTTTGCCCGGGCTGGCGGGGCGGGTTGGGGACAGTAGTGGTGGCGCCTGAGCAGCCCGGAGGGACAGGCGGGGGAGAGGGGGATAGGAGCAAGTGGAGATGGCCGGCGCGGGGAAGAGGTGGGCCGGGCTCTTGCTCCTGGTGCCTGGCCAAGAAAACGGGCAAACCCAGGTCTCCCTCCCTTTCTCACTGTCCTGCCTGTGGGCATTGTTGTGGCCCAGGCCCGCAGAGTGAGGGTCAGACTGAGGGGGAGAGCAGGAATTCTTAAGGCGCTAGAAGTCACTGAATTCCACTCCCTTCTCCCCACACGCTGACCTCTCTGGAGAAAAGGGTCAGCGTGCCTAGATGCCAAGATATATGCCCACTGTCCCTAGGTTTGCTGCTGGGCAGGGACCCAGGCTGCCCATCACGTGGCCACTGAAGACCCCATGAGATCTTTCTGAGGAAGGGGATGGAGAGAGACAAGGAGACAGTGGGCATTGGAGGGTTAAAAAGGCCACCCATCAGAATGAGAAAAGCCCTGTTCTGCCTGAGAAGGAGTCCTCTGTGAAGGAGATTTCTAGGATGTGACAGGCCAAGAACTCTGACATGAGATCCATATCTAGGAAACAGCAGGGTGAGGAGAAAAAAAAACTCCAGGGTGGAAATCAGGAGACCTGATTCTAACCCCATTCTGCTACTACTCAACTGAAGGGCTTTGTGCATGTCCCAACACCACTCTGAATTGATTCTGAGGTGCTTTCTGGCTGAAGAGTTGGGACCCTGGCTAGGCTCTTTCTGGACCTTACTTAGCCTGCCTTGCTTGAGGGGACAGTTGCCTCAAGCCTCCTAGTTACCCCTTCCTTTTCCTGTCAGCTCACATGCCTATACCTCAAGGATCACTATCCTTCAAATGCAGAGTCATGGCTCAATCTCCTCAGAGGACCTCTCCACCCCATTTCTCACCTTTCCCCAAATGGCTCTGCCTCCCTGCAGCCCCAGACCCCACAGGAGACCCTAGTGGTGTTGGAAGACCCCAATCAGAAGCCAAGATTTCTGTTTCCACAGCCCATTATTTCAAAGGAGGAGGTGGACCCCTGCCATCAGCCCGCTGAAGCTGTCACAGTTCTGTATCAAGGTCTGGATTCCCGAGTTTTTATTGGGACATTGACAAACTTTGCATATTCTTAGGAGAGTATCCGGGATCAGGAGGACTTAGGAAAGCATGGAGTTCCAAGTGGTTCATGAAGGACCTTAACTACAGGGACATGATGTCTGGGAGGGAATGGAGGTGATACAGACAAATCTGTCCAGTTTCTCCCAACTCAAACATACTGTGATCTATTTGAAGAACGCCATGTATCCTTAGATAAGGCTTAGGATGCCAGGCTTAAAACAATGGATAGAAGCCACAGAAAGAGCTGGGAATCAGGCTCAGTAAGATCTTCATTTAATTCACTAAAAGTTAATGAACTGTATGTCAGGCATAGTGATGGGCATTGGAGGTACAGAAATGAACTAGGCAAGCTGCTTGCAGTGTGAGCAGTTGGAGTCCCACAGAGCCTGCTGAGCTTCTCTTTATCCTAATGTTCATTATAGTTACTACTGCCTGACCATGTCCATGAGGAAGGGCACCACCAACAATAACAAGGTATACAGCTCCTGAGGTTAGGGGCCACATAGTGTTTGACCTTGTCTCCCCCAACACCAGGCACAGTCTTCGGCTTGAAATTGCCGTTCAATAATTCCCTATTGAACGAGTGAATGAACAAATGGCTGGATAGTGAACGTATGTCTGTGTAAGACGATGTGTGCCTAGTGGTAGTAAGGCTTAAGCACAAAACTCTACTCGTGCCACCGAACTGGAGCGACTTTCCTTGGAAGGCTGCCTATTCACTGGGGAGAGTAACCACAGCCTACACCACACGCCTTCAACCCCTCTGGTTGAGAGCCCATAGTCAGTAGGGGAGTGGTGTTCCAGTTCTATTTGGAACCAGCCAGGCTTTATCTGATGAGATCACGTGAAGATGCTACCCTTCTTGGGATGTAGGACTCGAGAAGTTTGTGGCATGGACTTTGGGCCGGCTGGGTGGAGTGCTTGGGATAATGCACTCAGAGAGAGCAGAGAGGCAGAAAGAGCAAAGGGAAGACAAGATTCCTCTTCCACTCACCACTTCTTCCAGTTCCTTCTTCAAGTCTTTCTGTGTAGGAATATAATATTTTATTGGAAAGGAGAAGGGTGGGGCAAGTTGTTATGGCCTACGAGGCAGGTGTCTTCACTCATCCATCCCCACAAGATGGCTGTATCCAAGCAACTGGCCTTGCTCTGTTCTCTTTTCCCTTTCTTCTCTGTCTTCTCTCTACACCCTCACTCCACCACAGTTCCATGCACTGACACGTCTCCTTCTCTGTCCTATCTCAGAGTTGTGCCCGTCTAAGGCCTAGCTCAGAACCCTGTCCCTGTCCCTCATCAAGCCTTGCCTTCCTGAATTCTGGAAGCCTCAGGGACTCGGAGCCTAGAAGCATGGGCTTTGGAATCAGATAGAACGAAGCTTGAAACTGCTTTTGAAGTTTACAACCTTGGGTATGTTACTCAGCTTTTCTAAGAAGAGGGTAATCATATCTATCTCCTAGCTTGTGAAGATTTAATGAGAATACACATTTAGAGCACTTGGCATAGAGTAAACGCTCAGTGGACATTAGTGCTATTGCCTATGGGGTGTCTGAACTTGCTGACACCCTTGCTGTGCTTTGGCCTGTTTACCAACATCTTAGTTCTTCTAGATCTTACTTCTTTTGTTGAGTTATAGTATGCTTAAGAAGGGGACCTCTCTTCACTGTGACACAGCAGGGGCTTATGCCAAATAAGAATATCAGATTAATAAATTGATTATCTAATTACCCTTCTTTTGGATGTTTTCTGTGGAATAGAACTTTTCAATGCATGGTAAACTTGGCCTCTTTTCTGAACATAGTGGCTTTGAGATTGGCTTTCTGGAGCCTTTCCATCTCTGGCTTCCTAAGCCTCCCATGACTCCTTTAGGGGTAGATACATCTGTGTAGACTGCCCTACCTAATATTTCTCAGGATGGGCTGGTACTTTTCGTAATACGTAATTCTAAAAAAAAAAAAGTTAGCTATTAATATGGCCTATTTTGTTGATACAGAGGTTCAAGATACAGTGAGGACACAGGGAGATATCTGACTTTCCTTTTCTGGAGACCAAAAAAGCCAAGAACATTCTGAGCTATCTTTACAATGAGAAGGAGCTTTTCCATTAAAAGACAGATGCTTCATTTTCAAAGGTTAAATAGAATGGTCCTTAAAAAAGGATTCCAGCTAGTAAACTTGTCCTGGAGAAAAATACCCAATTCAAGAATATATTCCAACTCTAAGTCCACAGCATTTCCTCATGGTGATGAAGTGAATAATTTTCATTTACTCTCAGGCCTGATCTTGGGGATTGTCATCCTCTGTGATGAGGTCGGCAGGTATGCTGGGACTCCTGATGGTGCTAGATGCTGCCTCCCCACCCTTCCTCCTTGCCAGGGATTAGGGAGAAAATCTCTGTAACAGTTGCCACCAAAATATATCTTGCGCCCAACCGCGTTGGGTTTTTAGCTCAACATTTCTACGTTTTAACCCCATGAAACTTCAAGCTCCACAAACAAAAAGAGTCAGAAATTTCTTTTCTTCGTTCATTCACTCATTCATTTATCCATTTATTCAACAAATTAGGTGCTTACTATCTGTCAGGAACTGTGCTAGGAACTAGAAATAGGATGGAGAGAAAAACCAGATACTATTCCTGTCTAAGTGGGGAGAAGGAATGTGTCAAGTAATTGTGTGAGGGTATAATTCTAAATGCGACAATGAGATAGAAGACCTGAAGGAAAGGAGTGCTGTTCTGTGAGATCTGATCACTGAGAAACCTGTCTTAGATGTGGAGTGTGGGGTCAGGGAAGGTCTCCCTGAAGAAGTGATGGTGGTTGAGCTGGAATCTGAAGATTAGCAGTAGTTAGCTAGGTGTGAGTGGGAGAGTTGTAGTCAGAGGGGACAGTACATGTGAGATCCTATGGCAGGAAGCACCATGGTTTATTTGAGGAACCATAAGAAGTCCAATGTGGCTATAGGAGAAAGACCATAGGGAGCAAAGAGGAAAGGGGAATGAAGTGAGGCTGGAGACTGAGTTAGGGGCCAGATTCTGTGGGTGAGAACTTGTAGGACTGGGGTCTTTATTGTAGGAGAAATAGGATGTTAGTTAAGGGTTTTAAGTGTATGTGTTGGGGTGGGAGGTTGGGTTGATAAATGACGGATTTTCATTTTCAAAGATTACCTTTTATTGGTAGGATTTGCAGTGGCTTCTGTCACTAAAGAAATCATCTCTGACCTCCACCAGGCTAAATCTCAGCCTTCAAACCCATCTTTCCAAATGAAATGAGAAGACATTTAGTTCTAGAAAATGCCATTTTCTCTTTCATGGCACATTAAAAAGTAGTTGAAAAATAGAACGATGACTAACATTTAGATAATTTGGCTAGTCATGACATTAGCTGGAGTTTTTGTATGATACCTAGCAGGTATTTACATTTTTTGAGAAGCCAGCCTTTGGTACCTCAAGGTGAGATCATCAAATCAAGCCATCTCTAGAATTGAGAGGAAGAATAGAAGATGTTGCTTCCCCTACAAGATTTTGGTCTAAGTTGGGGAAGTAACAACAGCTTTCCACCTGCCATAGGTGCAGTATCTGAGAGTTACCCAAGCATCGTTAGACACAGAGCTGTCCAAGGTTATACAGTAGTGCTATTTCAAATTCTCCCCCTACCCTATCTGTGTTTCATTTCCTTTGTTTGTGATAAACATGCCCCGCCCCACCCCACCCATCCTGCCCTCCCAGTGCATCATAGCCAATTATCACAGATGGGGTTCCCTGGAACAGATGCTGAGATGGAATTTGGGGTGCAAGATGTTTATTAGGGATCAGTATCTGTGAAGGAAATAGAGGAAGCAGGATTAGATAGAGGGAGAAGTCCAACTCAGTGCAGTCTTGCAAAGCCTCGGCCAACACTTTGGGGATTTCTGAGTCGAGTATTGTCCACTAGAGTGTCCCTTGTCAGGCCAGAATGGGCTTGGCTTTCACACCAGTCTTACCCAGTCACAGGGCAGATGTGGGCTGCTCCAGGAAGAGTGTGACCTTGGGCCAGTCGGCTCTCAAAGCAGAGGCATACCCTGCCCTCACTCCCTGCAGCTGGGCAGCAAGTCCTTCCTTGAAAGGGAAAGTGGGGCACATCTCCACGTCTACCATATCAACCACCTGATTAGTGTCAAAGACAGGTCTGCATTCCAAAGTTAGTGAACTTTAAGTTGTAATCCTATCAGACAGGGGAGAGAAGCCTTCTTTTTCACCTAGAGTTATAGCCGTTCAGTAAATTAAAAAGTGATTGTTTTCAGAAAAATGAAAATAGGAAGAAAAGCTCAACTAGTAGCTTTGAAATGACTGGATCCATGGAAGTAACTTAATACTGCAAAGCCCCACTTATGAAACTTGAGCCACTGTTTTTGAAAGGACAAAACAAAGCTTTACATGTGTAGGGCACTTCAGTTTTCAAAATACTTTCTCATGTCATTTGAGCCCCATAATCGGCTTGTGAAGTGAGCAGGGCAGGTCTTAGAACCATTTCACAGATGAGAAAGCAAGACTCGCGAAGGTTAAGTGACTTGCTCAAGATCATACTGTTGCAACCTCACCAGTATTCATCGAAAGTGGGAACTTTCTTGACCCAAATCTTGGGCCAGTCAGGAATGCTCAAGTTGATGGACAGGAAGTGGAAAAATAGAGCAGGGAAAGGATTCAAACTGATGAAATGGAAAAGGGCTTAGAGCATTTGTCTCCACGACTTCAAAACAAAGGCGGGGCAAGTCTGATTGCTAGAATATGTAAACAATGCAAGAGAAAGCAAGCCAGTCCCCAGTCTAGCATTTTATGGAGGGCTCAGGGAGAGCAGTGATGTCAGAACAATTTCCTGGAGACCAAGTAGGGGAACTGTCATCCCTGCATCTCAGAGATGGATATGGAACCTGAATGAAGGTGAATTTGGGGCTTGAGAAACCAAGACTTTTCCTCCTTGGGGTCAAAAGGCAGTGACAAGCAAAAGTAGATATGCCTCACCTCTTCAAAGTCTAAGTGAAAGGGACCAAAAGGGATTCCTGCCAATACCGAGTCTAGAGAGATGGCACTCCAGCTGCAGAACCAGGGGACTGGAGGACTATCCTCAGCCAGGGGGAATGCAGGTCAGACTACAGACCCTGAACCCAGATGACTTTCTTCTTCTTTTTAAGAGATGTGCATAACTGTGATAATAGGCTATATCTCTCCTACCCTTTCCTTCCTTTCTTTTCTTTCTCTTCCTTCCTTCCTTCCTTCCTTCCTTCCTTCCTTCCTTCCTTCCTTCCCTCCCTCCCTTCCTTCTTTCTTCTTTTGGTTTACAGTGTCACAAAGTTATTAGGAATGAATTATTCTTGTATATCATTTTACACGATCTCTTTTTAAAAAATATTTTATTATGGTAAGAATACTTACATGAGATCTACCCTCTCAACAAATTTTTAGGGTGCCTGGGTGGCTCAGTCTGTTAAGTGTCTGCCTTCAGCCAGGTCATGCTCCCAAGGTCCTGGGATGGGTCCCACATCAGGCTCCCTGCTCAGTGGGCTTTTCCCTCCCCCTTTGCTGCTCCCCCTGCTTGTGCTCTCTCACTCTCTCTGTTAAAGAAATAAAAATCTTTAAAGAAAAGTTTAGTTATATGATACAGTATTGTTGACTATAGGTATAATATTGTACTATAGATTTCTAAAACTTAACTCATCTTGCTTAACTAAAGCATTATGTCCTTTAATTAGTAACTCCCCATTTCCCCCTTAACCCTATTCCCTGACAGTCACTAATTCTGGTCTTTCAGTCTACAAATTTGACTATTTTAGATACCTCATATTAGTGAAATCATGTGGTATTTATCTTTTTGTGACTGTCCTACTTCCCTTAGCATAATGCCCTCAAAACTCATCCATATTGTCGCATATTGAAGAATTTCTTTTTTTTTTTCAAAGATTTTATTTATTTATTTGACAGAGAGATCACAAGCAGGCAGAGAGGCAGGCAGAGAGAGAGGAGGAAGCAGGCTCCCTGCTGAGCAGAGAGCCGATGCGGGGCTCGATTCCAGGACTCTGAGATCATGACCTGAGCCGAAGGCAGCGGCTTAACCCACTGAGCCACCCAGGCGCCCCAAAGAATTTCTTTTTTAAGGTTGAATAATATTCTATGGTATGCATGTGCCACAGTTTCTTTCTCCATCCATCAATGGATATTTAAGTTGTTTCCACATTTTGGCTATTGTGAATAGGGATGCTAACACCAGAATGCAGATATCTCTTCAGGATCCTGATTTCAGTTCTTTTGGATAAATACCCAGAGTGGGATTGCTGGATCATATGATAGTTCTATTTTAATTTTTTGAGGAATTTTCATACTGTTTCCCATAGCAGCTGCACCAATTTACAGTTCCATCAATAGTGTCCAGTTTCTCTGTATCTTCAACAACACTTGTCTTTTTTTTTTTTTTCTTGACAATGGCCATCTTGACAAGTGTGAGGGTAATATCTCAGTGGTTTTGACTTGCATTTCCCTGATGATTAGTGATGTTGAGCTTTTTTTCATTTATCTATTGGCCATTTGTATGTCTTCTTTCAGAATATACCTACTCAAGTTCTTAGCTGATTTTTTAATTGGGTCATTAGGGGTTTGTTTGTTGTTGGTACTGAGTTGTAAGGGGTTCCTTATATGTTTTGGAGATTAGCCCCTTTTCAGATACATGGTTTGAAAATATTTTCCCCATTTCCTATGTTGCCTTTTCACTCTGTTGACTGTTTCTTTTGCTGTGAAGAAGCTTTGTAGTTTGATGTAGTCTCACTTGTCTATTTTTTCCTGCCTCTCTGTTTTCACTTTTACTGCCCATGCTTTTGTGTCAGATCCATGAAATTATTACCAAGACCACTGTCATGAAGTTTTTCACTGTTTCTTCCAGGAGTTTTGCAGTTTCACATCTTACATTTAAGTCTTTAAGGCATTTTGAGTTGGTTATTGTGTCTGGCATAAGATAGGAATCCAGCTTCATTGTTCTGCATATTTACATCCAGTTTTCTCAGCACTGTATGTTGAAGAGATTATCATTTTCCCATTGTGTATTCTTGATACACTTGTCAAAAGATCAGTTAATCATATATGCATGGTTTTATTTCTGGGTGCTCTCTTTTGTTCCATTTGCCTATATGACTTTCTTCATGCCAGCATGAAGATTTTTCTAGCTTTGTAATGTATGTTGAAATCAGGAAATATGACTCCAGCTTTGTTCTTTCTTAAGGTTGATTTGGTTATTCATGGCCATTTGTTCTTCCATATGCATTTTAATTTTTTTTAAATTTATTTATTTGACAGAGAGCTAGAGAGAGAGCACAAGTAAGCAGAGAGGCAGGGAGAGGGGGGAGAGAGAGAAGCAGGCTCTCCGCTGAGCAGGGAGCCCAATGCGGGGCTCGATCCCAGGACCCTGGAATCATGACCCGAGCCGAAGGCAGCCGCTTAACCAACTGAGCCACCCGGGCGCCCCTCCATATGCATTTTAGAATTGTTTTTTGCCTTTCTGTAAAAACTATCATTGGGATTTTAATAGAGATTGCTTGGAATCTGTAGGTAACTTTGTATAGTATGGACATTTTCAACAATATTAAGTCTTCAAATCCATGACCTTGCAATGTCTTTCTGTGTTTGTATTTTCTTCTATTTCTTTTATCAGTGTTTTGTAGTTTCCAGTATAGAAGTCTTTTACCTCCTTAGTTCAGTTTATTCCCAAGTACTTTATTCTTTTTGGCACTATTATAAATGGGATTGTTTTACTGCTTCTTTTTCAGAAAGTTTGCTGTTAGTATACAGAAATGCAACTGATTTTCACATGTTGATTTTGTATTTTGCAACTTTACTGAGTTATTTTATTACTCTAACAGGTTTTCATGTAGTCTTTAGTGTTTTTTATATAAATACAATCATGTTGTCTACAAATAAGCATGGTAATACTTCTTCCTTTCTGATGTAGATGACTCATATTTATTTTTCTTACCTATTTGTTCTAGCTAGTACTTCCAATACCATATTGAATAGAAGTAGTGAAAGTGAGCATCCTTGCCTTGCTCTTGATCATAGAGGAAAAGCTTTTAGTTCTTCACCATTGAGTCTGATATTAACTGTGGGCTTTTCATATATGGCCTTTATTATATTGAGTAATTTCCTTCTATTCCTAATTTGGTGAGAGTTTTTATCATGAAATGGTGTTGAATTTTGTCAAAACCATTTTTGCATCTGGATACAATCATGTGATTTTTACCCTTTATTCTGTTAATATGATGTATCCCATTAATTTATTTTCATATGTTGAAATATGAAATTTCATATTTGCATCCTTGTATCCCAGGGATTAAATTCTACTTGGTTTTGGTGTATGATCTTCTAAATATGCTATTAGATTAAATTTGCTAGTATTTCACTGAAGGTTTTTGCATCTATATTCATCAGGGATGCTGTTTCCTTTTTCTGTACGTAGTGTCTTTGCTTTTGGTATGAGGGTTATGCTGGCCTCATAAAACGAGTGTGGAAGTATTCCTTTCTTTCCAATCTTTTGTAACAGTTTGAGGATTGGCATTAATTCTTTAAATATTTGGTAGAATTCACCAGTAAAGCCATCTGGTCCTCAGCTTTTGTTTATTAAGGGGTGTTTAATTACTGATTCAACCTGCATGCTAGTTATAGGTCTGTTTAGATTTCTTGTATCTTTCTTGTTCCATCTTGGTAGCTTGTATGTTTCTAGGAATGTATCCATTTCTTCTAGGTTACCCAATTTGTTGTTGTATGATTGTTTATAGTAGGCTGTTATGATCCTTTATATTTCTGTGGCATCAGTGGTAATGTCTCCTTTTTCATTACTGATTTTATTTATTAAATAATAAATTTATAATAAGTATATAAATATATTTTAGAAATATAAATATAATTTAAATATATATTATATAAAATATATCATATTTTATAATATAAAAATTAATTATAATTAATAATAATAAATTGTTAAAAATGTAAAAAGATATATAAAATATAAAAAGATATAAATAAATTTATTATATTTATATCATATAATTATATATTATATAATTTATAATACATTTATCTCTTTTTTCCTTATTCTAAGGGTTAATCAATTTTGTTTATCCTTTGAAAAAAAAAACCTCTTATTTTCATTTTTTAATTATTAATTTCCTATCCTCTATTTCATTGATTTCTGCCCCAATCTTTGTTATTTCCTCCCTTTTCCAAATTTTTGGCTTAGTTCTTTTTCTAGCTCCTTGAGGTGTAAAGTTAGATTGAGATCTTTATTATTTTTTATTCCTTCTTTTTAATCTCAATAAATTTCCTTTTTAGAACTGCTTTTGCTATATCCCATAAATCTTGATATGTCATGGTTTTGTTGTTGTTTGTTTGACCTGAGGTATTTTCTAATTTCCTTTTGATTTCTTCTTTGAACTAATTTTTGTCCAAGAGTATGTTGTTTAATTTCCACATATCTGTGAATTTCTCAGTATTCTTTCTGGTATTGATTTCTAGATTCATTTCCGAAAAGGTATGTGGTATGATTTCAGTCTTCTTAAATTTATTATGACTTGTTTTGTCACCTAAAATGTGATCTATCCTAGAGAAAATTCCATGTGTATTTGAGAAGAATGTGTGTTTCTCTGCTGTTGGTTAGAATATTTTGAGTATGAGGGGTGCCTGGGTGACTCAGTGGGTTAAAGCCTCTGCCTTCAGCTCAGTCATGATCCCAGGGTCCTGGGATTGAGCCCCGCATCGGGCTCTCTGCTCAGCAGGGAGCCTGTTTCCCCCTCTCTCTCTGCCTGCCTCTCTGCCTACTTGTGATCTCTCTCTGTGTGTGAAATAAATAAAAAATCTTAAAAAAACAAAAAGGAATATTTTGTATATGCCTCTTAGGTCCATTTGATCTATAGTGTTGTTCCAATCCTGTGTTTCCTTATTGGTATTCTGTCTGAATGTTCTATCCATTATTAAAAGTGAAGTATGGAAGTCTCCTACTATTATTGTATTGCTATATATGTCTTCCTTTGGTTCTGTCAATGTTTGCTTTATATATTGTGGTGCTCTGATATTGGGTGCATATATATTTATAATTGTTATACCTTCCTAGTAAATTGACCCTTTTATCTTTATTTGTCTCTTCTTTGCCTCTGTGATAGTTTTTTACTTCATTTTTATGTGTTTATTTTGTGTGGTATATCTATAGCCACCTGTGCTCTCTCGGTTACCATATATGGACTATCTTTTTCCATCTTCACTTTTAGCCCATGTGTGTCTTTAAATCTAAATTGAATTACTTAGGGGCGCCTGGGTGACTCAGTGGGTTAAAGCCACTCCTTTCGGCTCAGGTCATGAACCCAGGGTCCTGGGATCGAGCCCCGCATCGGGCTCTCTGCTCAGCAGGAGGCCTGCTTCTCTTCCTCTCTTTCTCTGCCTGCCTCTCTGCCTACTTGTGATCTCTGTCTGTCAAATAAATAAATAAAAATCTTAAAAAAAATAAATTGAGTTACTTATAGATAGCATATTGTTGGGTCTTGTTTTCTTATCTATCCTGCCACTCCATCACTCTATCTCTTTTGATTGGGAAATTTAATCCATTTACATTTATTTATTTATTTGTTTATTTTTAAGATTTTATTTATTTGACAGACAGAGATCACAAGTAGGAAGAGAGGCAGGCAGAGAGAAGGGGGGAAGCATGCTCCACACTGAGCAGAGAGCCCGATGTTGGGCTCGATCCCAGGATCCTGGGATCATGACCTGAGCTGAAGGCAGAGGCTTCACTGAGCCACACAGGTGCCCCAAATCCATTTACATTTAAATTATTTGTAGGCATGGATTTATTATTGCCGTTTTGTTATTTTTTGTTGATCTTGTAATTTTGTTGTCTGTCTTCCTCTCTTGCTATCTTATTTTGTGTTTTGTTGATTTTTTGGTACTGATATTTTTAAAATTCTTATTTCCTTTTTTTGGTGTAACTTGTATAGATATTCTTGGTGTTAATGGTTACTTCGGGGCTTACATAAAATATCTCATAGTTAAAAGCCTATTTTAAGCTCATAAAAGTAGTCTATTTTAAGCTGTTTAATCACATATAAAAACTCTACACTATAACTTCTCACATATTTTGTTGTTGTATGACAACACAATATCTATTCATATTGTCTCTCTTTTAATATATTTTAGATAGTTATTTTTAGTATTTTTGTTTTTTTATACTAGAATTAAAACTATTTTACCCACTACCATTATAGTAACACAGTATTCTGTATCTGTGTATATATTCATCTTTACCAACACATTTTATACTTTCTTATGCTATCTTTAGTATTTCTTGTAAGGAGGTCTAACGGTGATGAACTCCCTTTACCTTTTGTTTGTCTGGAAAGTTTTTATCTCTCCTTCATTTTTGAAAGGCAGTTTTGCCAGGTACAGTACGCTTGGTTGGCTGTTTTCTCCTTTGAACACTTGGGATTTATCCTACCATTCCCTTCTGGCCTGCAAGATTTCTGCTGAGAAATTGCTGATAGTCTTATGATGGTTCCCTTGTATAAGGCAATTTGCTTCTCTCTTGCTGTTTTTAGAATTCTCTTTTTGTCTTTGAATTGACAGTTTGAGTATAATGTATTTCAGTGTGAAACTTTCTTGTTTCACATTTTTGGGTATTTTTTGGGCTTCTTGGATTTGGATGTCTATTTCCTTACAAAGAGTTGAGGAGAAATATTCAGCCATTATTTCTTTGAATAAGCTTTTTGGTCCTTTCTTTCTCTTTTCTCCTTCTGGAATTCCTACAATGTATATATTGGCCTGTTTGGTGATATTTCATAAGTCCCTTACGCTTTCTACACTCTTTTTTTTTTTCCTTTTTTGCACCTCTGACTGAATTATTTTCAATGACTTATCTCTTAATTCACTGATTCTTTCTTCTGTTGCTCTAGTCTGTTATTGAACCACCTCTAGTGAATTTTTAATTTTAGCTATTGTGTTCTTCAGATTCAGATTTCTATTTGGGACTTTTAAAATATTTTCTATTTCTTTATTGAAATTATTACTTCCTTCATGTTCTCTTAACCTCAGTGTGCACCTTTATGACAGTTATTTTGAATTCTCTGTTAGGTATATCATATACCTCTATTTCATTAGGGTTGTTTTATTAAGATTTATTGTGTGCCTTTATGATATCTTTATCTGATTCTTCATTTTCCTGGACTCTGTGTTGGTGTCTGTGTATTAGACAAAACAGCCACCTCTCATAGTCTTCACAGACTGGCTGTGTACAGGAGAAGACCTCCCATCAATCGGGCTGGCCAGAAGTTCTAGGGGCTTTTCAATATTTTGTGTTAAACCAAAATGTGTTAAACTAAAAGCTCCTAGATGTCTGGAGTATGCTGGATTCTATCTGGGACAAGTGAGATTGAAGCCAGTTCCCTGGATGGGACCCAGAAAAGTTGGATCACTGGGCACTCTGTCCAACTTTTCCTTCCCTAGGCACAATTGGAAACCTCTGTCTATCTATCTATCTATCTCTCCATTCATCCATCTATATCTATCTATCTCTGCTTGCTCTGTGCTGAACAAGGAAAGGGTAGTATGATGACTGCCAACCCAAATCTTGATTCTGTTCTCACTAGCCCCCAGGCAGATAGAATATGTCAGGTCACATCAGCACTCCAAGACAGGCAAGTCAGAACTAGTCCTTTGGGAAACTCCCAGAAAAGTGATGTTGGAAGCCTGGACCAACTCTTTACCTCACCAGGGAGAAGCAGGCAGCTGTGCTTTTGCCTGCTTGCTCTGTGCTGTGCAGAGGGGAGGAGTCATGGCATTTACCAGTCCAAGTCACTGTCTCTGTTCTCCCCTGGGTGGCTAGACTGTGTTGGACCCATAAGAGTGCCGAGCCTGGCAAGACAGAAGCCAGTTCTTGGGGAGCGCTTTTGGAAAAAGGGGGCTACTAGATGCATGAATCAACTCTTTCCCTCCCCTGTGAAAACCTGGGACCTGGCGAGTCTCTTCCTGATCATATGGTACTGCGCTAAGGGTAGGAATTCTGGCAAAATTGTGTCCCGAATTTCCCTCCTGGCTTCAGTGAATCTGGTTTCATGTTTGCCTGAGGTACAAAAACCTTTCAATTAATTTCTGAATTTCTCACAAAAGGAATTTGTCTGTGAATTGCTGCTAAATCAATGTATTTATGGAGAATGAAGGTCTTCCTACTGTGCTATCTTGCTCATGTCACTTTGAGATAACTTCTTGAATGGGACCTGTGTTGCTTTCTTAAAGCTGTGCATGTAAGCACCTAGTCTCCAAACTTCCCCTTCTTCTGTGATCAGAAGAAGGCCCCAGCATCTGGGTACTGGTAGCTATCCTGGCAAAGAGACTCAGCTAATTGAGAAGAAGGGAAATTATATAGGTGTACTATGTTCTACCTCTACTCTCAAGACTGGGCAATGTGAGAAAACTGGAGGATGAGAGTCATCCTCCTGGCATCTTGACTGGGTGAGTACCTGCCCACCACTTGTGGGTCTGCCCCATCTTAAAGCACCTCAGTGACTGGCACTGAGCCCTGAGAGCAGACAAAAGAAACTACTATAATACCTAAGGAGCCCAGCAATACTCTTAGGAAAGAGACTTGCGTAAATGTCCATCAACAGACGAATGGATAAAGAAGATGTGGTATATATACACAATGGAATACTATGCAGCCATCAAAAGAAATGAAATCTTGCCATTTGCGACGACGTGGATGGAACTAGAGGGTATCATGCTTAGCGAAATAAGTCAATCGGAGAAAGACAACTATCATATGATCTCCCTGATATGAGGGAGAGGAGATGCAACATGGGGGGTTGAGGGGGTAGGAGAAGAGTAAATGAAACAAGATGGGATTGGGAGGGAGACAAACCATAAGTGACTCTTAATCTCACAAAACAAACTGAGGGTTGATGGGGGGAGGGGGTTGGGAGAGGGGGGTGGGGTTATGGATATTGGGGAGGGTATGTGCTATGGTGAGTGCTGTGAAGTGTGTAAACCTGGCGAATCGCAGACCTGTACCCCTGGGGATAAAAATATATGTTTATAAAGCTGTAAAAAAAAAAAAAAAAGAAAAAAGAAAAAAGAAAGGATGAATACCCAAGTTTTGTAGCAACATGGACGGGACTGGAAGAGATTATGCTGAGTGAAATAAGTCAAGCAGAGAGAGTCAATTATCATATGGTTTCACTTATTTGTGGAGCATACCAAATAGCATGGAGGACAAGGGGAGATGGAGAGGAGAAGGGAGTTGAGGGAAATTGGAAGGGGAGGTGAACCATGAGAGACTATGGACTCTGAAAAACGACCTGAGAATTTTGAAGGGGTGGGGGGTGGGAGGTTGGGGGCACCAGGTGGTGGGTATTGTAGAGGGCACGGATTGCATGGAGCACTGGGTGTGGTGCAAAAATAATGAATACTGTTATGCTGAAAAAATAAAAAAAAAATTAAAAAAAAATAATGAATACTGTTATGCTGAAAAAAAATTTAAAAAAAAACCACTAAAGGACAATAATAAACTTTAAAAATAGTAAGAACATTAGGATGTAAAGATTCTTGTAGAGTACAAAAAACTTTCTGAAGCCAAAAGATAAGATCTGCACACAAGTTAAGTAGATGGAAAAGAGAGAGAACATTTCAATAGTAGAAAATAAATTCCCTAAGCTAAAAAAAAGCCCCAAGACTGCTGATTAGAAGGTTTTGGCAAGTTCTGGACAAGACAAGTGAGTCAGCTTGGTAAATTCCTGAAGTCTAAGGATAAAAAGAAATGTTACAATCATCCAGAAAGAAAGTACAAGTTACTGACAGAGGAAAAAGGATCATGGGGAAATCAACTTTCTCTTCAACCCTTGAAACAGAGAGTATTGCGGTGAATCATGTGAAGATCACTGAGAAAAAAATAGTGCATACCAAGAATCCTGTAGCAAGACATTGTTCCCCTGTCAGAGTGAAAGAAATGTATTTGAGGATATGCAAAGATTCAAAGGACATGTCACCCACATCTTCCATCAGAGAAAAAGATATTAATAAAGGATCTAACCAAACAATAATTGAATCTGTATAAAGGCATCAAGATGGATGGAGGATAAAAAGAAAAAAAAAATAGTGATGAGAAAGAACCCTTACAATATATAACTAGTCACATTTGTATGGATAATAATAGACTGTTTAAGGATGTGTAATAGATGTACTCAAAATAGAAGAGACATATTTCAAGGGAAATGTTAATAATAGCCTGGAACTGAAAGTACTAAAGGAGAAAGAGGGGAAGGAAAACTTTCCCACACGTCTCATGTTGGTGTGAGAGTGGGAAGTGAAAGCATTCTAAAGGATTCATCCTTCAGGGGGAGAAGAACAGCAGGAGAATAGAGTTTAGGGGAAATAGTTGGAGTCTTATCTTCATGCAATGGAATAAAAATATGGGTCTGACCATAAGTCACAAAAAGGAGAAAAAAACTGATATTATGGAAAAAGTAGAGATCCCAGATTAACAAGGAACATTAAAAAATTGAGTAACAACTAATTTGTACAAGAAAATGGGGGGGGATGAAATAAGCAATAAATAAAATAGAAGAAACAGGACACTGATGACTTGTTTGCTGAATGCAGTGCATACTATTCAGTATGAAGGTCAACCTCACTTTACCTCTCTGCAACCTTTGGTGTTTTTCCTCACTCCCTCCTTCTTGGCATTCCTTCCTGTCCTGGCTTCCACATTATTTTCTTTCGGGTTTCTTTCTACTTTTCTGGCAATTCCTTCTTAGCCTCCTTCAGCTGTTCTTTAACCCCTCTTCACCTTGATTGCTAGTGTTTTCCAGGATTTTGCCCT
The DNA here is from genome assembly GCF_902655055.1 of Lutra lutra. Classification (NCBI taxonomy): domain Eukaryota; kingdom Metazoa; phylum Chordata; class Mammalia; order Carnivora; family Mustelidae; genus Lutra; species Lutra lutra. Next base: position 69,946,188 of record NC_062284.1, on the reverse strand, counting down.
ATTTCCTCTCTATACAGACTCTCCCTTGGTGATTTAGCTCACTTCCAAAACTGCTGACCACCACCTACCATGGATGACTCCCAAACTCTATCTGCAGCCCAGGACTCTCTCCTGAATTATGGACCCACAGGGCCAACTACTAATGGAGGGAATCCATTTGGAGACCCACAGGGACCTCAAACTCAACCTGTCCTGTATTCCCAAAGAATAAAATAAAACAAAAACCCTTATGAAGTCAACAGAAGAAAGTACCTTATCACTTTTTTTATTGCTTTATTAGTTATAGCAAGATTTTTTCATGTTTTACTGATTAGTTATGTGTGTGTATATGCAAATCCTTTCTCTGCTTGATATTCTGCATACCCCTTCCTTTCTCCCTGACTTGTGCCTTAATTTCGGTCCCCATCACACCTCCACCAAATTACTGCAACACTTTCCTGAGTATTGCTCCTGCTCTTGGTCTGCTAGTTTATGCAACCAGACTCTTTTCTTTAGTCTGAGTGATACATTTATTATACAAATCTGATCGGCCACTCTCCTGCTTAAAATATTTCAATGGCTTCTTACTGCCTTTTGAGTGAAAACCAAGCAACCTATCATGACCCACACAGGGCATCCCACAATCCAACCCCTGCCTGCTCTCTCTAGCCTAGTTCTCCTCACTCCACACCTGTACCTTATATCCTTTCTTCTACCTTGGCTTAAGGTGATTATGGAGGTTGACAGGATGAATTGGCAAGGTGGAGACCTAGGAGATCTGACGTTGTGGTACCAGTCTGAATGCTAGCAGCCTTGAGACTCAGAAAGAGCCCATGTTTCAGTCTGAGTCAGAAGGCAGGAGAAAGCTGATGTCCCAGTTTAAGGCAGTCTAAGGAATTCTCTTACTCTCTTACTCTAGGAGATTCAGCCTTTTTGTTCTATTCAGATCTTCAACTAATTAGGTGAGGACCACCCACATTAGATGGTGCAATCTCCTTTACTCAGTCTATAAATTTAAGTGTTAATCCCCTCCAAAAACACACTCACAGAAATACTCAAGAATAATGTTTGACCAAATATCTGGGCACCCTATAGCTCATAGGTTGACACATAAAATTTCTTTAAAGATTTTATGTATTTGAGAGAGAGACAGAGAGAACACTAGTGGGGGGAGGGACAGAGGGAGAAGAAGAGGGACAAACAGACTCCCCACTGAGCAGGGGAGCCTGATGCAGGGCTCTAACCTCAGGACCCCAAGATCATGACCTGAGCAGAAGTCAGACCCCAAATGATTGAGCCAGCTGGTGCCCCATCACATTAAATTAACCACTTCAGGAGGCAACAGGGTGAGCAGGTGATCCTTACCGCCAGCTGTTAGAGAAGACACATACCTTATCTCTCTCTCTCTCTCAGACACACACACACACACACACACACACACACACACACACACACACCCTTGCCCTCTAATCTAGGCTTCCCAGAAAGGATAGTTTCACTCTCTAAGAGGAATTTTGGGATTTTATGGAAGCATTTGTCGCAATCACAGTTTGTTACAATGATGGGGGGCTGTCAATGGATGGGGTGTCAGATGTTCTGCCATGATCAGGACAGTCTATACCACAAGGTACTGTCAACATGACTTTCAAATGTCCCACTAGATGTTTGTCCATGAAAACCCTGTTTGTAATTATATGGATCTAGCATCCAACTCCATTTTACATATAAACATGAAGGATTTTTTTTTTTTTCAGTTTTGACAGGAACTGAATTTTTCTAGGAATGCAAAATTGAGTGAAGGTGGCATATTTTGTTTAGGACTTTATGTAGTGTTGTTCCCCAGTATTCCCATGATTCTGGAAAACCATATAATGAATAGCAAAGCCAATCAGCATTTGAGTGACCCTTAAAATACATGTGGATCTGTGCATTTATATATTGCCTTCATGGTGATTCTGCCCAGAGGAGCAGACATCTAACTACTCATTAGGTGGTCCAGTGTAACTATGTACATTTTTTTTTCAGGTACCAAAATACTTAATGTTTTACTATAAAATTACATTTCTTTGGTCTTTCATTATAACAGTGAGTGCATTGTTAATAATTTTTAAAATTATGGATTTTGGAGGGAAAATTCTTTGTGTAGGCAGATTGTGTTATTTATGGTTTTCATTTGAGCATAACAGAGGGAGAGTTACAAATTATTTGTTATAAAAAGAGGCATTAGGTTTAGTATGGCTGAAAGCCACTATTCTAAATGAACCAGTACCTCTGAAGAGATGCTCATCTACCTGTCAGGCCCAAGCTGGCTCTAAGGGGTCTGTGTGTGGTGAGGAGGCTAGGTCCCCAATAATCTTATCTTCCATCATCAGAAATTAATGAGTCCTGGGGCACCTGGCTGGCTCTATCAGTGGAACGTGTGACTCTTAATCTCAGGGTTGTGGGCTCGAGGCCCACGCTGGGTATAGAGATTACTTAAAAAATAAAATCTTAAAAAAAAAAAGAGGGGAGTCTGGGTGGCTCAGTGGGTTGAGCCTCTGCCTTTGGCTTGGGTCATGATCTTAGGGTCCTGGGATCGATCCACGCATTGGGCTCTCTGCTCGGCGGGGAGTCTGCTTCCCTCTTTTCCCCCATCTCTCTGCTTGCCTCTGTGCCTGTTTGTGTTCTTTCTCTCTCTGTCAAATGAATGAATAAAATCTTTAAAAAAAAAAAAAAAGAAATTAGCAAGTCCCTAAGCAACTGGCTAACGTTACTGAGGGTCAATGAGATATTTCTTTGTTCAGTCAAGGGCTGGAAAGATCAAGAGGGCTTTGTGTCTACCTTCCAGGGACTTACAGGTCCTGGATCAGGTCCACCTTGAGGAAGCTCTCTCCCCTCTCTGTTCTGCCTACATGAGCTCCACCTAAAATTCTTTTCATGAGCTCATTTCTTATCTCCTCAAATGGACTGTAAATTCCTTAAGAAGAGAGACTGATGTGTCCCATGTCCTGAGGCGCTCATTATGAATGTTGAATGAATGAATGAACAAATTAGTGAATGAATGGATGAATGAATAAATGAGTGCATGATTTGGGAGAGTCCAACAGATAGCTCTACCAATACAATACCAATATCTTTGGAACTCTAATAGGGGAGACTGTTTTGTCCTTTATACCTAGCCAGCTGGCCAGCTGAACTCCCAGTGATGTCTTGGGCTATAATCAGGAATTTAATTAGGCCTGGCACCTGATTCTGGAAGAAAAGAAGAACAAAGATGAGTACAAGCAAGGAGAGAGCTAAGCTGTTAACAAACCTGACATATGGTGCCATGTATCACCCACTGGCTTTCATTTAGGGCTGGCCTAAGTCCCAAGTTACTTTACTTCTAAATAGTAGATAGGTTTATTCTCTTTCCTTATGTTAATTAAGACCTTTTATTGACTACCTGAAACCAAAAGTATGTGATACTTTTGGATGTTTAGGGGTATATACAAAATAGGTACAGAGGTAGCCAGTAGAGGTAATACAGTTCTGGATAGGAGTTCAAAATCCGGGGCTTGATCCCTGACGCTTTCCACCAACTAAATGCATGGCAATGGACAAGCCAGTTGATATTTTCAGGTTGAAAACTTCTACAAATCAACAAAATGCAGTAAGTGGCTATTTAAGTGAATTACACCATGAGTCATTGGCGAGGTACATGTACCATGAAGCTAAAGATGCTCACATTTTCAGGCCCCTCATTTCACAATCACCTATTCCTAAGGCCCTGTGCCTTATTTTGTCAAGATGATATTATTACCCTAAACCTGGGTCTCCAATTAAGATTTCTTCCAGGTTCAAAATTCTGTATTTTTGGCCAACGGGCTTGAGGAAGGGCATTTTCTTCTCCAGTTTTTTTGCCTGTTATTTCTGAGTGTCAAGGACAGTGCTATGTCAAAGGTACATTGTTACTTTCTTTAGGTACTAGGCATGATATTGGACAATTCCTATTAAGAAAATAAAGCCACTGAGTGAAAGTCTGGATCTGTGGGATTTACTAGTAAAATATTTAAACTCGAGGGGCACATGGGTGGCTCACTGGGTTAAGCCTCTGCCTTCTGCTTGGGTCATGATCTTAGGGTCCTGGGATTGAGCCCTGCATTGGGCTCTCTGCTCAGCAGGGAGACTGCTTCCCCCCCTCTCTCCGGCTGCCTCTCTGCATACTTGTGATCTCTGTCAAATAAATAAATAAATAAATAAATAAATAAATAAATAAAATCTTTAAAAAAAATACTTAAACTCGAGCCTCATTTTATATTTTATTATACTTGAGAATTCTACCAGCAAAATTCCTTGACTGTAAGGTCCATGTTGTGTTCCTATTAATTTTGCTCAAGTCTCATTTCTTGTTGTCCGGGAGACCCAACATTTGACTTAAATTATTGCAGAGGCACTTCTCTTTCTCCACTTTCCTGGAAGAGCTTTGACCCTGGTCTCTTGGAAGCCATGGCTGGGAAGTATGGGGGAACTATGAATTGAGCTGACGGAGTTCAGTAAAACAGGTGTTTACTGTGTGGCAGCCTGATTCAGACACCTATGCTAATCGAACTGGGAAAAGTAGGGCGTGCTCAGGAAGTCTCTTCCATTACTTGCCGGGTGAGTATGAGGTGCAAGCCCCAAGGTTAAGTGTCCCACTGTTAGCCCAAGAGCACAGAGCAGAGAGGGCAGATGGAGGAGGAGGTGAAAATCTTCAGGGTCAAAGTCCTTAAAATGGAAGCTTTCTTTTCTGTCTCCTCAGTCTTCACAACCACTTGCCCTGCCAGCAACAAGCACCCACAGGGCCTCTACTTCTCAGGGGCTTTCCAGAACAACTTTAAGGGCCTTGCCCAGGAGCAACCTGCTTTGGGCACTCACCCCAATAAGCAGAGTTGATGTGGGCACAGGAATTCTCTTAATTAGTTTGTTTTTCTTATTACTGGCATTTTATTCATTTTCCTGGAGCGGGCAGCAAGAACTCTTTCGTTTATTCTTCCTGGTGATTGCCACCAAAAATGAGGTTACAGTTCCACTTTTGCCTTCAATTTGTGTCAAACACAAGCCCCAGCATTTTGTTATTGTTTTTGTCTTTAACCTTGTTTTCCCAAAATAGAATTTCTTCTTCCTTGGTATTATGACCCAGTGGGAGCTCCACAGCGGACAGTAAAAACTCCAGATCAGTGGATGGCTTAAGTGGAGTTCTAGTTCGCATTCATTCTCCCTGTCTGAAATTTGCATTTCCACTTATGCTTTTTCCCATTTGAATTTCATTTCCATCTATTTGTTTGCTAGTTGAATTTAGATTGGTGTTTAGTTTTGAACCATCTTTGAATTTGTCTTTTTATTTTTTTTGGCTCGCAATTATCTTTTAGTTTATACTATTTTACTGCTGTTATGTTCTCAGCCATCCACGAAGTGGATTAGAAGAACTGTGTTCTAATTCAGCTCTGATCAGCGTGTGACCTTGCTCCCCAGCATGCATTACCTAATTTCATCATACAGGGGCTTTGCAATGTTCTAGTGTCCTATGAATTGGCTTTGTTTTTATTCACTCTTATTTCTATGTCCATATTTTTAGACCAATTCCCAAACTTACTTGGGAATACACTGTTAACATATAAGCCTAATGGTAACCAGGAATAACTAAAATAATTCCCATCAAGTTAGGACTTTATAAATCTTAATCTTTGTCAGTAATGAGAAATGTCTACATTTATTTATTTATTTATTTATTTTTTATAAATTTTTTTTAAACATATATTTTTATACCCAGGGATACAGGCCTGTGAATTGCCAGATTTACACATTTCACAGCACTCACCATAGCACATACCCTCCCCAATGTCCATAACCCCACCCCCCTCTCCCAAACCCCCTCCCCCCCATCAACCCTCAGTTTGTTTTGTGAGATTAAGAGTCACTTATGGTTTGTCTCCCTCCCAATCCCATCTTGTTTCATTTACTCTTCTCCTACCCCCTTAACCCCCATGTTGCATCTCCTCTCCCTCATATCAGGGAGATCATATGATAATTGTCTTTCTCCAATTGACTTACTTCGCTAAGCATGATACCCTCTAGTTCCATCCATGTCGTCGCAAATGGCAAGATTTCATTTCTTTTGATGGCTGCTTAGTATTCCATTGTGTATATATACCACATCTTCTTTATCCATTCATCTGTTGATGGACATCTAGGTTCTTTCCATAGTTTGGCTATTGTAGACATTGCTGCTATAAACATTCAGGTGCACGTGCCCCTTCGGATCACTACGTTTGTATCTTTAGGGTAAATACCCAGTAGTGCAATTGCTGGGTCATAGGATAGTTCTATTTTCAACATTTTGAGGAACCTCCATGCTGTTTTCCAGAGTGGTTGCACCAGCTTGCATTCCCACCAACAGTATAGGAGGGTTCCCCTTTCTCCGCATCCTCGCCAGCATCTGTCATTTCCTGACTTGTTAATTTTAGCCATTCTGACTGGTGTGAGGTGATATCTCATTGTGGTTTTGATTTGTATTTCCCTGATGCCGAATGATATGGAGCACTTTTTCATGTGTCTGTTGTCCATCTGGATGCCTTCTTTGCAGAAATGTCTGTTCATGTCCTCTGCCCATTTCTTGATTGGATTATTTGTTCTTTGGGTGTTGAGTTTGCTAAGTTCTTTATAAATTTTGGACACTAGCCCTTTATCTGATATGTCGTTTGCAAATATCTTCTCCCATTCTGTCAGTTGTCTTTTGGTTTTGTTCACTGTTTCCTTTGCTGTGCAAAAGCTTTTGATCTTGATAAAATCCCAATAGTTCATTTTTGCCCTTGCTTCCCTTGCCTTTGGTGATGTTCCTAGGAAGATGTTGCCTATTTATTTATTTTTCTAAAAGATTATTTATTTATTTGACAGAGAAAGAAATCACAAATAGGCAGAAGTAGGCAGAGAGGCAGGCAGAGAGAGGGGGAGAAGCAGGCTCCCTGCTGAGCAGAGAACCTGATGTGGGGCTCGATCCAAGGACCCTGGGATCATGACCTGAGTCAAAGTCAGAGTCTTAACCCACTGAGACACCCAGGCGCCCTGAGAAATGTCTACATTTAAATAAGGGAAATGTCCACTCTGTTGGGGGTGGAGAACTGTCCCCCACTGAGAGGAATATGTGGAAATAGCCCCATTCCATGAGCTGCCTGATTATAAAATAGCACCAAGCTTGTCATCATGCTGCCCAGTCTTCAAGAGGACTGAGAAATGTTGGGAAAAGAGTCAGAAGGGACACATTTTTGTATAGGTCTTAAAAAAAAAAAAAAAGCACGACTCTCGTGTCTCCTCCTCTTTTGTCCACCATGCAGACCCTCCTCTTTCCCATCCTGCACACCCCGTCTTCTGTTGTCCTATTGCAGAACGTGTCAAACCCTGTGGTTCCAGAGACTTGGAGTGCTTCCCCTAGGGCAAGGGAAAATCCAGATGCAAAAACAACCCTCAAAATCCCTGTGATGATTAGGAGGTAGGGAGGGGATGAAGTGTGGGGAAGGCTGGAAGGGAACATGCCAGCATCTTTCTCTCCTTTGTTTTTTTCTCAGGGTAGTGGGAGTGAGTAGTGGAACTAAGAAAGAGATGACTGGGGGTAGGTTAAGGGGGGCGTGGGCATGGGGGGCTATACTGAACTATGCATTTTGCAAGCACTTTTCTGTTATCTCATGGGGGTAGGTCAGTGGCTCCAGAGCAATTTTATAGTCCTAGAACTTGGATTTCAGAGTGGTTAAACAAATTTCCCTAGAGTACACATGTGTAAAAGAAAGGGCAGAGCCACACCCAAATCCAAAAATCTGGTGTTGGAAAGCTCTCATGCCATAAAACATCTTCTCTTGGTTCATCTTTGATGCCTCAAGTTCTTCTCTTTAATTTCCTTGGGAACTTAATGGATTTTTTCTTCTTCCTATAGGACATCTGCATTTCAATTCTTTAGGAAGCAGTACATCTCAGTGTGAATTAGTCAGTTGGCTCCTTCCCACCTGAGAGCAGCTTCCTACAGAAGGAGTTTTTCAGCATGCAGGGAAGGAGAGGGCTGGAGGGAGCCAGGCATGGCAGGTACTCACAGGCCATGCAAGAGCCCAAACTCTTGCAGTGCTGATGGCTTGGTAGTAGGGGTGTGGAGAGAGGTCCAGAGAAGGCGACCCAGGAGACCAGTGGAAGAGAACGCAGGAAGAGGGCAGAAGGTCACTTTCCTTCTTTTTACTTGGCCAGCTAAGTAAGACCTCTCCAGTCCCCTTGTGGTGCCAGCATTCATTTGGTACAAAACACTGAATTCCTTGGAGCCATTACTTGAAGCCTGTGTGTTAGCAGCAGTCTGGGAACGGTTCAGCCAGAGGTGTGATATGCTCCCTGTAGACCCATAATTCTAGGAGCTGCATTGTTTCCTAATGGGATCACTGGTTCTGGACTCATAGTGCTGAAAGAGGACCCTTTCAGCAGGGGGGAAACTTAGAAGTCCTACAATCAGCAACTGAGACCAACAGGGATAGGGACTTGCCCAAGGCCACACAGTGACTTAGCTTGGCCCAAAGTTGTTGCAATCAAGTACACCTGAAAAACCTTAATGGGAGAGGTTGGGAGGGAAGGTGGAAAACATTTTTTCAAGCATTAGATTATGACAAGTTCTTCTGAGAAGGTTTTCTATACTCCAGAAGTTAAAAAATGTGGTGACTGAAGGGGGCCTTGCGGATAGTTTTAAGCATTTTGGTCGTATTACTGACATTTGAGTATTTCCACTTGGCTTTTACTGTTTGGATGGTTAACAGCAGCAGCAGCAGCAGCAGCAGCAGCAGCAACAAACTCTTATGTAAAACTTATCTCTGAATGCCAAAGCAGTTTCTTTCTCTAAATATAGTATACAAAAAAAGAGGGAGGTGTTTACATAAAGTAGCTCTGTATTAATTTCCCTTTGTGCTTCCAGATCAGGTAAGGGTCCATGTGGTTCAGAGAAAGGCCCCGCTTGTTCTCCACTCACTCAGTACAAGATCAGGGAAGAATACTGGACATGGCAATTAGGCCTCCTTCCTCTGAAGAGGTCAGGGCCCTCAAAACTCATCCATGAGTCCCCACAGTGAGGCAGGAAGGTGCCCTCAGGGTTCCCGTCAGTTGACTTCAAGTGCAGGAAGCAGCCCCTTCACCTCCGCAGCCCAGTTCTGGCTGGTGGTGGCCAGAACACCACCTCCCTGCCTCTCACACAAGGGAGGAATTTCCCCTTGATAGTTGCTGCTGTGGGAATTTCATTTATTGGATTTTTTTTTTTTTCCTAAACAGCATTTTCTCCATAGGATGTTGATGGGTTTCTCTTCCTTTGGCTCCTACATGAGGGCCTAGGCCTCCTCCTTCCCAGGACAGAGTCCAGCCCGCCTGCATACTCTTCATTGGTCTCTGAGGCCAGAGGGTGAGTCCCTGTTGTTTTCCAAGTGCTCTACTTACATCTGTTCAATTCAGTAACGTTCACTGAGGGTGGACTCTGGGGTAGGTCTAGAGCTTATGACAATGGAAACATCTGCTCTCTGACCACGCAGAACCTTGTAGGCCAGTGAGTGAAACACCTCTGTGGTAAGGAAGTGGGGTTGAGGAAAGAGGAGAGATGATGCCGATTCTGTTTCTCCCCAAACTGAGGTATTTCTTGGGCTTTTTGGGGCCAGAGAGAACTTCAATGATTTCCAGTGTTCCTCAAGTGGAGCATCTGGAAATGTCCCTGTGTCCTTCCTACTCACTAGGCACCTGAACATATACTCTTTTGTGTTAATTGCTGCTGTGTCTCTTGAGTTCTTGCCTCAGGTGACACATCTTTTCAGGGCACTGCCACTGAATCCCATCTACCTTCCCCAGGTCTGTGGTGGAAGCAGGTGTTCCACAGGGACATGGCCAACATACCTGTGTTGGGGAAAATCAGGCAGCTGGGCTGGGAGTAGGATTCATGGACAGTAGAGGCCTCGGGGGCTTGACTGCCTTCCCTTGGTCCCCTTCTTTCCATTGTGTGGCTCTTGAGGATTGATTTGCTGCCAGACTTTGGGCCAACAGCTTCATGATGTGCTGTTCGAAATGTGCAGAGGACAGAGCCATAAACAGGGATGGTGCTGTGGAGTGTGCCTCCTCCCAGAGAGGAAAGAGCATTGGACAGGGAGACCTGGGTGTGGACCTGAGGCCCTCCAGTGCTTATTCACTTGAGTCTTCACATCCATAAAAGCGGATAATGACCTCTATGTCTTATTATTGTGAAGATTAAAAGTAAATGCATTTGATAAAATTGTTAACATTTGACTGTTGAAGGGATTTCCCAACTATGATCTAATTTGAACTTCATGGTAGGGCAAGCATTATCATTTCCATTTCACAGATGAAAAGCTTGGAGGTGAGAGAGTGTGAATGCCCTACTAGAGATCATACTACAGTTAAGAGGTAGAGTTTAGCTGGACTTCAGCCACCATCTGTTACCATGTAAAAGGACAGCTGATACATCATACAGTGTTATACAGGGTTTCAAGGTCCTTTCAGGTCCACCAAGTGTTGATGCTTCCTGGGGGAACATGTAAATGTCAAATGTTACCTGTATGAAATATCTAGGGCATAATTTTAAAGAAAATGTAGTCAAGGAAGAAGTGAGCCTCTGGTAATCATGTGGGTCCAGCTGCTTAACTGGCCATCACTTTGGGGTGACAATAGCAGATTATGAGGATTGTATATGAACCATTGATAAGAATGTCTACCAGGTGTGTTGGTAAGCTCTAGTGAGATAGTTTGACTACACTACAATGCCTGAAAGTGTTTGTAAGAATTGTGCTTCTGCATCTGACAGAATCTGCTTATATCTTCAGAAAACTTTGTTGTGAACAAATTTACTCTTTCATGTCTGATTTCAGATGCTGTAAGTAGTGCATCTGAAAATAGGAATGTTGATTATAGTATTTACAAGGAAATGGATGAAAATTCTATCGATAACTTAAAATCTGCTAGACTTAGGCTAAACCTAACATATCTAGTTAAAATAAGGGAAACACATTCCATCTTCAGCTTGATTAGCAAGCGGGTGTGGGGTGAGAATCGCAGGCTGAGCACGGAAAGGAAAAAGTTTTTCCAATAGGAAGGGAGGTTGCACAAGAATTGGGTGGTGGGTGATGACCCAGGGCAAAACCTGACAAAGTAGCTTGATCCTGTTGGGCAGAGAATGCAGAGGAGATAGGGGTCCATCAGTTGCCTTCAGCTCTACAGGCTACATCTCAGGGTGTTTCCTATGGAAGTTCCAGAAGAAAACCAGTGTGGTCAGCTTAGGGGAATATGTGGTTTGTGTTGGAACACTGGACATACCACATTACTGGAAAGATGCACACTGGATAACCAGCAAAATAAAATGCAATTTTCCAAATGTTGGCAATGATAGGAGATTCAGTTCCAATGACCAGTTGTTTATTGACTGAATGCCAGTGCAAATCATAACAAATGCATTCTAACCATGACAGCCACAGGAAGGACACAAAGAATGCAGTGTCCCTGATTCCATGAAACAGCTCATTGGAATTTGTGAATTCTAGAACCTAGAATGGGAGGACTCTGACATCCTAGCCACATGACCAGCCAAGACAAAGAACCCTGGGAGGCTTGAGGCCACAAAGATCTGAGCATCTGTGGGTCTACCTCTCCAGGAGATCCCTCACCCATGTGAGGGTCACGTGTAAGGCATGGTTGATAGGATTATTGGATTGGAGGTTGACTCCTGACTATAGGTGGAATGCGCACAGAGGGAATCTGGTACCAGTCAGTCTGCTAAACCAGGTAAGTCCTTGGTGTCTGAGTAGTAATAGGATACTATTCCATGCTTTGGCAACAGGGATTGGGAAGACATTAGAATGTGGGGTTAAGAACACAGCTTTGGAGTTGAACAAATGTGGCTTTGAAGTTCAACTCTGCCATCAACTTTGGTTGGTGGTTTCATTTCTTAGAGCCTCAGTTTCTACATCTTTGTTGTAAGATAGGAGTGGTATTATAACTTTGGCAAACTGCTGAATGTGTACAGAGTGCCCAGCACTGTGCCTGCCACATGAGAACTTACCACATAGCAACGCAGCACCTTGGCCACTGTAGCCTCATGTGGGTGGTTAAGCAGGAAGCCGAGAAGGTCCTCTGACTTCCAGGTAGGTCTGATCCTAAACTTCTAGCAACCCTCCAAAGCTTCCTCTTAACGGTGTGGGGGTATGAAGAGGGGCACAGTCTAGTTCCCTGGCCATGCCAAAGTGCAAAATCTCCATTCCTACTCTTTTCCCCCAGATTCCGTCAAGGACACCAGAACTATGGGATGGCACTGGTGCAAATGTCAGTAGAATTGAGATTGGCTCTGGCTCTGCAGCTTACCAGCTGGGTGTCCTTGAACAAGTCCTGTAATCTGATAAGGCCTGGGTTTCTTCATTCGCAAATTGGAGGCAAGCTTACTTGCTCTGTTTGCCCATCACTGGGTCAAGTCCAATGTCATTAGCCTGGCATTTAAGCTCCTTCCATAATATTCCCTGGTCTCATCTCATAAAATCCTCTTCATATCCACATAGCCCTACCAGGCCAAACCTTTCTTAGCATTTCCTTCAAGACAGAGCCTTCCTGCTCAATTCTTTGTGTATCTAAAACCTTTATATCTTTACAGCAGGTGCAGCATTTAGCACAGGGTCTTGAATAGATGATTATTTTATCAGTTAGGGCTAAGTTTACGTGTGACAAGAAAACTAAAATAACAGTAGCCTAAAGAAGATATAAATCATTTCTCTCTTATGGCAAAGAGGTCCAACAGAAGATAACCCAGGGTTGGGATGGTGGTTCCAGGAGTCAGGGACCCAACTCCTTCTATCTTGCTGCTCCACCATTCTTAGCACATCACCTCATGGTCCACTATGGCTGCCAAGTTCCAGACATCTTTTTCACATTCAGCCTTCAGAAAAGAGAGGACAAAGAAGGTAAAGAGTGCATTCTGCCCCTTTAGAGAGGCTTTACATGGATGCTATACATTATGCTTCTGCTCAAATCTTACCTGTTAGAACCTAGTCACATGATTATCTTAGCTACAAGGGAGGCTGGGGAATATAGTTTTTAACTGGACATATTGCCATTTCTAATAAATTGATAGGCAAGAGGGGAATAATGGTTATTGATATACTTATATAGCTGCAGTTACTTTAATAATTAAAAATATGAAAACTCACTACCTAGTTTAAAGCCTCATATAATATATAAGATTATGGTTTACAAAAACGCTTACCTTGTTTGTAATGATATGGTATCCCTATCTTTAGGTTGTAAACAGCCCAATTCTTCCTCACCTCTGGTGGGAATGTGGGGATATGTTTATTAATGAATGATAACTCCAAGCTCTAAGTGAAGATAAACCTTTTTCTTACATTTTACCAATGACGAAACTGAACTTCAGTGGCTAAGTGATTTGCCTGTGGTCATAGAGCTACTGAATGAAGGAGCCAGGATGAGAGCTTCAATTTCTGGACTCCCTCAAGGCTTTTTCCAGCTCCTCCTTGATGAGTGGCCCATTCAGCTTCTGAGGCCTTGAATTTTGTGGGTTTTCTTGCTCATCTGGCACCCCTGGCAGCAGATCTAGTTCACTGTGTTGTCAGCTCACTCCTGTCAGCATGTAGTTCAAAAGGCTTTTAGTCTGGAAAAGGGAAATAGCAAGAAATAGAGGAACATTCTATTTAAATAATGAGGGCATTACCTCTTTCCCTCTGTCCCTAGAAAACACAGGTCCCTGAATCAGGCGCTGAAGGGAGATACAGAGAAGCATATAAAATGTTTATTGCCCTTGAAGATTTGGATGTATAGATTCTTTTCATTCATTTTTTAAAAAATTATTTCTTTAGCATCTATCAAAGGTAGACACTGCACCCAGCATTGGGTATGCAACAGTAAACTGTGCAGATACAGTTTCTGCTATGAAATTGCTTATAGTCTACTGGGGGACAAAGACCAGTAAATAGGCAACTATAAAGTGGAATTAAAAGTATGGTGATGGGGAGGGGACAGGGAGCTCTGGGTAGGTCACCAAGACTGGGGTGTGTGTTGGGGGCTGGTAGGCATCAAGGCTCAGTGGAAGAATCGCTTCTCTGCCTTTTGGCTAAGATCAAGTGAAGGCTCAGCGGAAGAGAGAACATGGAACTAGAGACCTGAACTAAATACGTGTAGGTGCAGTAAGTGCTGTGGGAGAGTCATGGTGGAGGGGAAGGAAGAGAATTCCAGATGGAATGTCTAATAGCGTGTGTGTGTGAGGAGCAAAGAAGGGTTTATCATGACCAGAATGTGGCAGGCCTCAGTGATAATGGTGGAAGGGGTTGGGGGAGAGAAATATTAAGAAATATGACTGCAGAGGTGGATAGAGACCTGTAAATGAAGGCATTTGAAAAGACTGTTGGAAAGTTTATATTTTATCTTGAGGCTAGTGGGATAAAGGGCTTGAGGCAGATTTGTATTTTTTTTTTAAGATTTTGTTTATTTGTCAGAGAGAGAGTGTGTACAAGCAGGGGGAGTGGCAGGCAGTGGGAGAAGTGGGCTTCTCGCTGAGCAGGGAGTCCGACAATGGAACTCAATCCCAGGACCCTGGGATCATGACCTGAGCCATGCTCAGGCAGATGCTTAACTGACTGAGCCACCAAGGCATCCTGAGGCATATTTGTATTTTAGAAACAGTCCTCTGGGCTCAGGGTGAAGAATGAATTACAAGGGTTGGTCCTGATGGAGGAGACTTCTCAGGAGGCTGCTATAGTAATGGTGGCTTGAACCAGAGATTGACCCTGATAGGTAAAGAGAAGCTGATGGATTTAAGATAATTTTGAGAGGCACAAACAACAGGCTTTGATGATGAGCTGGAAGGAAGAAATGAGAAAGATGAAAGAAACCAATATTCATGAAGAAAAAAATTAAAAATACCAAATACAGATGCTAAAAAAACCATAGAATAAGAGCTATCCAGAAAGAAAATGGTGGCATGACCATGTATTCTGAGGAAGGGATAATTTCTGTGGGCTAGAAAGATCTTGGAAGGCTTCCCAGAAAAGTTAGGATGGGTGCTGGGCCTTTTATATGGGTAGGATTTGAGTGACTGGAAAGGACATTCCAGGCTGCACAATGATGCAAGTAAGATTATTGAGACGGAACAGTGTATGATTTGTTTAGCAGATGGTTTGGTCATGGTTTTTTGGGGGAGAGATGCTGAGACCTGGTTCTCCATGGTATGCAACTAAAACTTGGTGAAGGAAGGAACTGGGGAAACAAATCCCATTCCCTTCCCAGAATGGTTCAGAGTCCTTTGCGTACCCCAAGGCCACTTGTGTGGGAACCTCAAAAGGTCTATGAACCGCTAGATAGCCCAGCATGACCAAAACCCCATAGATCCCAGTTTCCATCAGGAAAGAAAAACCCAAAAGTCTTCCTTCCCCAAAAGGAATGTTTTTATGTTTGTGAATCTTCTGCAGTGACCTGGGTCCTCATGCTGAGAGCTATTGCCCTCGAGTGTTGCTATCCTATTTCTAGGCCTCTGCAGAGGCCTGCCTGGCAGCTTATATTGTGAGGCCCGTGAACACATCAGGGAGACTCCCTGAACCCAACACTATGGAAAATACAGCTGTATGAGTGTGTGCGTGGGGCAGCCTCTCTGGTTCTGGGATGTAAACTCTTGCTGGACACCATCCCCTGTCTGAGCATCTTGCACAATACCTCTAGGTACTGGCCCTAGCCTGTATGCTGATGGCATCTTGGTCCCACCTTCTCTGGCTCAAAACCCACTGGTGTCTCCTGCTTTGACCCAGCATTGGCCCTGGGTAAGGTAAATACTGATAACCTCTAACTGACAAGCAGCACCACTTAAAGTCCTAATGCTGTGCCAGACTCTTTACTATATCATCTCTAACACTCAGAAACCTCTTGCAAAGCACATGTTATTATTCCAGTTTTACCAAGGAATACACTGAGGGATATTAAGACTGTCCAAGTCCACTCAGCCTACCTGTCCTCTGTCCTGTATATCCTGCATGTGAGTCAAGGAAGTCCCTGAGATAACTGTGGCAGATATTACATTTTATCCTCACACCACCTTATCAAGATAAGTACTATTCTCTTTTTATAAATAAGAAAACTATAAATGAGACACAGCTGAAAAACTTTTCCCAAGGTCACAGAGCCAGGTAGTAGTAGAGGTAGGATCCAAGCTAACTCGGCCAGCAAAACCTCCTTTCTCCACCTCCTCAGGTGTCTAAGACAGGTGAGGGTTGAACCTCTTTTCCTGAATCAAGGTTCCAATGCCCAAGTAGAAAAACACAGTGATTCAGAAAAATAGTTATAGTGAGGTCATACACCCCAGTCTTGACCCACTCTTGTGTGATCCTTTTGAGGTTTTTATAGATGGGAAAACAAGAGGTCCAGAGTTGAACAAGGGCTTCATATGGCACCATGCTACCATTCTATTTTCTCAGTCCCTTCTGCCCACTCCATGCCACGTGGACATGGCCCCAGCTTGGTTGGTACCTATACCCTGCTCCTCCCCCTTCAGGCCCCAGCCTCCTGTTCAAAGGCCAAGACTACTCAGCTTTGATTCAGGTTGAATGAGTCATTAAGGATAAAACAAAGAAGAGAAGCCTACTCTCTTGCTAAATGAAATGAACCCACCCACCCTTTGACATCTTTTTGTTCTGAAATGATGATGGTATGCAATGACTCAGAATTATCATACTCAAAGAGACTACTTTGTATTTTTCCTGAAAATGAAAGGACAATGTGTGAATAAATGAGATGAAATTGGCTCATGAAAGGAGGGAAGGATGACCTCCAGGAACATCAATGCAGAGTGGAGGCTGAATGAATGTACAAGAATGGGAGGGAACAGCAATTCCTTGGGGGAGAGGAGAGCAGGAAGGAAGCCTGGGGGGGGGGGAGGGGCCAAGCAGTAAAGCCCTTCAAGGCCCCTCAGTGGCAAAACCTGAACAAGCAACCACCAATTCCTAAACCTACTTGACTCAAAGTCAAGCACATTCTCAAGCAGCTGGAAGTAGGGGAGGAAAGACATTTTCAAAAGAGCTTGTATCTAATATCAGAGAGATTCTCCATGCCAAGTAGCCTGGCTAGTGGCAGGAGGGACAGGAAGAGGGACAGAGAGTACTGGAGCCAACCTTTAACACCATGTTTCTCTTGGGAGGAATGATCTAGTGGATCAAATGTACCACAGCTTGTCCTTAAAATGTGGGGTAACTGGCCTCTTGCCTAGTAGCTTCACGTCACAGCTTGGCTCTGGGTATTGCCTAGGGCCTCTGGTTCCTGGTGGTGGGAAAAAAGGACAGAACTGGAAGCCAGAGATTTGGCACTTTCTCAAGCTTAGTACTAGATAGCCTGGGGTAAAACTCTCAACCTCTCTCAGACTGTTTCCTCTGAGGAAACTGGAGGAGACTGCTACAACCTACCGCAGAGGTTGGTGGTTGGGAGGATAAAATGAAATTATGCATGAAAGAGAACTGCTCTGTTTGCTTTAAGATGCTATACAAGTGGTAGTTAGATTTAACCTATTCTGACAAGACTTGACATCAAACTAGGAATCTGAGGCCATGGGGGCATTCCATTCCATTCCTTAGCCTCTGAGAAACATGATGAGATTGGAAATACATTTTCGGAGAGTGAAAAGTTTTCTGATGAGCTTCCTTTCCTTTGGAATGAATTCCAGGCTTCCCATGGTGTTCAAAGAGCTCTGTAGGAAGCTGCTGGGGAAAATCAACCTCCATTCTGGTTTCTATAAAACTTCATTTTTGGTTGTGCTCTGTATCTCCATTTCAGTCAGTTGCACCATTACAAAGGGTGGAAAGACTTGGCAGGAAAGTAGTTTCTTGTTTCAGAACATTAAGTTTTGATAATGTTATCATTTTGAACAGAAAAAGTTCACAGAATAGCTAATAATGGCTAATATGTAAGAACTGGAAATAAATTAGAAAATCATGTAGTTCAACCCTAAGATTTTCTAGATGAGGACCTGAGGCCCCGCAGGGAAACTGGTTTTCCCTGGGTCTCACACTTGAGCCTGTCCCTAGGAGTCTGAGTCCTATTCATGTGCTCCTTCCCTGACTCCAGGGTCAAAAACTCAAATGTCTTCAGGGCCTAAGAAGGGCACTTGTGGGTAAAATGATAGGGAATGGTGGGATGTTCAGTTTTAAGTTTATTCTGTTTGGGGTTTGCTGAGCTACTTGAATCTATAAACTTATATCTCCTGCCAAATTTGGGAAATCTTCAGCCATTAATTTTTTTCAACTATTTTCTAATCTCCCATTCTTTCTCCACTCCCTTAAGAACTACAATGACACAGATGTCAGACAATCTGATATTGTTCCACAGGGTCCCTTTGGCTCTATTTATTATTTTTCAAACATTTTTCTCTATGTTCTGCAGATTGGATCATTTTTATTGATCTGTCTTCCAGTCTACTGATTCTTCCCTTCGTCATTTGCATTCTGTTATTGAGCCCATCTAGTGAATTTTTTTAATTTCAGATGTTGTATTTCTTAGTTCTAAATTTCCATTTCAAAAAAGTTTCTATTTCAAATCTATTGACAATGTCTTTCTATACATTTCAAGAGTGTTTACTTTAACATCATGAAGAATGATTGTAACGATTGTTTTAAAATCTTTTTTCTTATAATTTCAACATTGTCTTACCTTTTCCTTTGAGAATTGGTCAGATTTTCCTGGTTCTTAGCACACTGGGTAATTTTGGATTATATCTTAGGTATTTTATATGGAGTGTTATGTAACTCCGGGTCCTGTGAAAAATCAGAGCATGTTGATTTTGTTTTGTTTCATTTTAGCATTTAAGCAAACCAGTTAAGCGCAGACGGCAGTTCTCTCACCTTCTGTGCGCACTCTCAGTTCAGGTTCCAAAGACTATGCTGTGCTTTTGGGTGTATTCCACACATGCAGAGTTTGGAGGTAAAGCCCAGGACTTATGCTGGTTCATACATGGAATCCCTTTCTCCCATTCTTTCCTCTCCAGGATTTCCCTCACATTCTTCAGCTCCTAGAATCACCTTTTGCTGGTCTCCTGACCAGCAAGATGGGGCTCTTTCTCAGTCAGAGCCAATAATGACATCACAGAGCTTCATTCTACTAGGCCTGCCCTCTGGATAAAATGGCAAGAGGGCATTTTAGCAGAGGTCCTTTTTCTACATCCTTCTATCCAGAGGTACAGATTTTTCTCTCAGGGATTTTAGGTGCCCAGGCTGCTGCTATGGTGGTGGCAGTGTAGTTTGGAAGCTGCATCTGGCTTTGAGACTGAGTTGAGAGAGAAAATATACGAGAACAAGAATTTTCCCACACACTCTGGCTTGCAAGGCCCCCCTTTCCGGGTCATTTGTCCAGAAAGATGGGCTGCTTTTTATAGTTGTTGCTGTCTATGACTGCTATGCAGTTTCATGAATCGGCTCACCCTCAGGTCAAAGTCAGGAGAAAAATTCTAAGAAATTCACTGCCATCATATTGGTCATATATTGAGTTTTTCTTTCTTGCCCCAGTCCACTTGCTTTTATTTACTTTTCAGAGTCCTTAATTAATTGCTTTGTGTGTTTGTATTTTGTTCAGTGTTTAGTTGTTGATCAGTGTGAGAAAGTACAATGTCCCTCCTCCATTTGGTTGGACCTGGAAGTCTAGCCACATACTTGGAATCCATCTCTTTTACTTTTAGTTGGTGCTGCCCTAGGACTTACTGGCAGAGGCCCACTGATAGAAACTGTTGTACTTAGGAATCCTATAACCCCTGGTCTGGTGGTGCCAAGTCCCAGGAGTCTATGCTTCCAAGTGGTTGATACTTGATATAGATGTTCATTCAACAAAGGTGTATTGAATGTCCCTATGTGCTATATCTTGGAAATACAAAAATGGCTTAAACATCATCCCTGACCTTAATGAGCTCACAATTCAGTGAAATAGCAGAAATTCAGACTAGAAATTTGGGATCCAAGTTTGAAATCTTTCTTAAGGTCTCTCATGTCCCTCGGAACTGCAACATATTGTTAGAGAGCATTTCCCAGCCTGATTCTGGGGCTTTCCCTTCTAGAAAACAACTATTGAAGGATTGTCTCTCTCTTCTGATGAAAACCAATAGCAAATCACTTTCACAAAACAGTATATAAGGTACTACTTTAAGTTTTATGAATCCTACAAAATGCCAAGATTACTCCATGTAATAGTCTTCTTGCCTAATAAATGTAGTCTTAGAGAATACAATCAGGTTTGGGGCTCCAGAACTCAAAAGGGAAATGAAGACATCAGAGGGTGTCCAGAGTAGCATTTGAAGTGGAAAAAGGATGAAATCTTATATTAAAAAAAAAAAACAAGAGTGGGAGAAGCTGAGGCCATTTGCCAAGGACAAAATTCTTCATAAGGAAGATTAACTACTCCCCCATGCCATCTCTGCTATCTTTTCTCTTTGAAAGCACTTACCTTCTCTTTCTACAACAAAGTAATGCCAGTGTGTTCAATCTGGGAAAGAGGATAAAAAGCAGGAGAAAGAATAGGGGTCAGCTGTTTAGCTAGCACAAGTAGGTGCCATGCATCACATCAACAAGAGTGTTCTGTGTATTAGTTAACTTACCATTGTCACGACAATCCAGCATGCCTTTGTGATAAGCTTTGTGATTCATACATGGTCCACAGGGAGACAAACTCAAGGGTGATGCGATTTTCTCAGGATCCTAACAAGGAAAATGTAGACTGGAACCTAGGTATCCCGAGTACAGGTTCTATTTTCTCCACTGCACCAGCCTTTAGACTTTGGGGTCTGAAAGTTTCCCTTCTCACACCACTAGAGCCACAGAGGTTTTCTGTGTGACATATGGGTCATTCTGGGGAGTACGGGGAAGAGATACCAATAGTGGGATCTGAGGCTCACAAGAGAGAAAGAAGTACACTGGGAAGCCAGACTGCAAGTTCCCCAGACCTGTATCTCCTTGGAGTATAATTCAGGCAAGTGCATATTTCCCTCTCTCAAAAATAAAAAAGGTCAGTTTCTGACCATGAGACAAAGGAAGGAAAGGTGAGGTAAGGGTGGCATCATTTTCCAGGACCTCTTCTTCTGACCAGGAAAGTGATTTGGGGATGGAGGAGGGATTGCTTAGTGAGGAATAGCAGCAGCAGGACGGTGGAATCATCCCTAGTTCCCACTGAAGTTCTCAATGAGTCATGAGCTGATTCTCTAAAAATGTCACTGTGAGCTCACATACAATTATATTTCTCTGCAAGGAGAAAGGAATGTTGCCTGAGACCACTGGTCGCCACCAAACAAGCTGGATGTTGACCAAAATCTTTGAAGGTTTGTGACATCATTAAATTCCCTAGAGAAGTAACACATCTTTTGCATTTTTCTGTATATTATATTTTGAATGTCATCTTTCTGTCTGCTTTCCCCCTGCCATGGTTGGGTCCTTATCACTTTTGCCATAAACACCCAATAGGCTCTCTGCCACCAAACCAAACGAACACAACTCGCCATGAATCTTCAAGAAACATTTGCTTTTGTTGGGTCTACAAGACTTCAGTGGCTTTCCACTGTACATAGGAAAAGCCTAGACTCAGTAATATTTTCCAAACATCTCCCCTACATCCTTTTACATGAATCCTACCTTTAATCTAACTGATTTACTTATTGCTACACAAATATGCCTAGACTCTTCCAACCTTTCCAACTTTTCCCTGCCTTATCCCAACCCTCCTCTTTTCAGTCCTCACCACTGATGGGAGATCACTCCTCCTTCAAAGATGGGCTGGTCACCTAGACTCTAGGCAATTCTTCCTTCCCCTGCAATTATACCTTTGATTATCTGGACTCCTTGTGCCACGTTTAATCATCCTGTATTGTTAATTGTCTTTAGATGTCTGTAATTTCCTTCCACCTATGGATGTGACAGTACAATGCCATATTTTTCTCACAGAATAGGCACTTGATATTCTATTGCAAAATTTACTAGAGCTGTAAAATTTCATAGGAAGATAAGTTTGTCATTAAAAATGGTTTACTATTTTCAGTGAAGACTTAGGGTTCTTGAGATGGCAGAAGAAAAAGAGATGAAGGGATTTCTTTTTAAAAATTATTTGTCCTTCTTATGTATATTATATAACTGCTGATTATTTCCAGTGTTAAAGAAATAGTCCCTCTGGACTTTCTAAAATGATTCAAACTTTGAAATGATTCACCAGTGTGACAAAGAAGAAAATCAAATATTGGCTCCTTTGAAGGGAAAAATAAACTGGCTACACTTTTTTTCAATATTTTGAAAGAATTAAAATGCACTACAAAATGCAAGAATATGCTTTTGCATCTTTGGTAGCAAGTAACAACATGAAAAAGTGCTAGGAAACAACTAAATTTCAGGGAAGAAACTTGCCAAGTTTCATAGTACAAAAATTATGTATTTGCCTTTGAATGAAACACATTTTTAACATCTCCCCAGGATATAAACATCATCTCCTTTCCACTGGTCTCTTCTTGGGCAAGAAAAGTCATGGAGCCGAAGCCAGCACCACTCACCTGAGCATTCCTCTTGAGAAGGAAAGTCTCTCGGGTTTTGTTCCTATCACAGGGATCCTTAGGAAGTAGGCCGGGCTTTTTTGTCTGACTTTATACTTCAGCACCTCTCACTGACTGACCAGCTGACCAGAATGTTTTTTGTTCCCCAGTTTCTCTACGGAAACTAGGGCTCTAGATCTTACCTCCTCCTCTGTCTTCACCATTTATTCTTTCTTTACCCACTGAACTAGTTTTCTGTTGCCTCATAACAAATTACCACCAACTTAGAGGCTTAAGACGCATAAATTTAGGGGTGCCTGGGTGGTTCAGTGGGTTAAGCCTCTGCCTTCGGCTCAGGTTATGATCTCAGGGTCCTGGGATTGAGCACTGCATTGGGCTTTCTGCTCAGTGGGGAGCCTGCTTCCCCCCCTCTCTCTGCCTGCCTCTCTACCTTCTTGTGATCTCTCCGTCAAATAAAATCTTAAAAAAAAAAAAAAAGACAGCATAAATTTATTATCCCACGTGGGCACAGGTACAGGATAGCTGCTCAGGGTCTCCTCAGGCTGGAATCAAGGTGTTGGCCAAGGTTGCCATCTCACTTGAGGCTTAGGGTTTTCTTCAAGCTCACTGCTTGTTCAATTCATTTCCAACTCCTAGAGGCCACATGCTCTTCCTAGCCATGTGGTTTTCTCCACAACATGGCAGATTTTTCCTCAAAGTCAATAGGAGAGCCTATATTCTGCTTGGAATCACTGACTTCTGGTAAGACCTATACACTTTTAGATCGCTTGCTTAGTTCAGGCCCAGGATAATTGTCCTTTTATTTAAAGTCAATTGATTAGGGACTTTGATTATATCTATATAAACCCCCTTTACCGTATAAGGTAACATAATCACAGGTGTGAAATTACATCTTCTTAAGTCCTGCTCACTGTCCTGGGGAGAGGATTCTACAGGGGGTTGGAATCTTGGGGAGCTGAATTCCACCTACTATAGAATTACAGTGGAATTATAATTCCACCAACTATATCTACCCACCCCCATGTTCTCAGTCCATGGGGCTCAAGTCTTCCAATTAACAATTCAGCAGAATAGGTCCCAGGTAAGTCCCTTCATCATTCCTGAGCCTTTCTCTTGAAGTAGCTTCCTGGTTCTTCTCTCTGGGTCTGCGCCCCCAGATCCTCTCCCATTGACCCCTCCCCAATATACCTGAAGAATTAATGCAAGTGTCCCCTCCTTTGTGACCCTCTTCCCTTATTTATTTCCCACCCTCTTTCACCAAGCAAAATTAGGAGCTTTCTCTGCTCCCTAACACCCTGTATAAGCCTCTGGGCCAATAGTCATCTGCTTTACTGTCACCTTGGCATAACTGCCTCTCCTTTTGGTTCTTAAGTGTCTTTAGGGAAGAGATCTATCATGTCCATTTTTATCATATCAGAGCAAAAGTGCAGTAAAAGGCACATACTAGGTGCTTTGTAAAGGTTGGAGAAAGAATGGAAAGCCTAACAACAGTCCAGCAGAAAGTATGTGGGGACAGGGGACATTGTCAGCTGGCTCAGAGAATGGGGGTGTGAAGACAACGGTGGAGGGCAATGAGCAGCACCCAGTGCTTCATGTGTCAAGTTCATAGTGTCTGACTTTGGTTTTGAGACATTCTGAAGCATATGACTATGTTATCCATTCATCCCTGCTAGCTGAATTTTTCCTAGACATATAACATAGGCCATGACCTTATGGTTTTCTCAGGAATCTTCCAAAACCCAAAATTTTCCTGTAATGCGCTGAAGAGTTGGTACTCACAGGTGATGTTCTACATTGAAAGGAAGAAAAGCAGGCACTTGGAGTAGTACACTATTTTTTAAAAAAATTTTATTTGACAGAGAGAGAGAGCACAAGCAGTGGGAGCAGCAGAGGGAGAGAGAGAAACAGGCTCCCCGCTGAACAGCCCAATGCAGGGACTCAATCCCAGGATCCTGGAATCATGACTTGAGCAGAAGGCAGACACTTAACTCAATGAGCCACCCAGGTACCCCATAAACTATTTTGAATTAAAATCCTAAAGCTTAAGTTACAGAGTTCTTTGCATTTATCTTCTTAAAAATAAACTTTAGGGGCTCCTGGGTGGCTCAGTTGGTTAAGCATCCAATTCTTACATTTGGCTCAGGTCACAATCTCACAGGTTGTGAGATAGAAACCCACCTGGAGCTCCATGCTCAGGAGGGAGTCGGCTTGATGACTCTCCCCACTGCCCCTCCCCCCACTTGTGTGCACTCTCTCTCTAAAATAAATAAATCTTTACAAATAAATTCTAAAAACCTGAATATTTTGCTGAGAATTTTCTCTTAAAGGAGACACAGAAGAAATGCCATGTCACTGAGAATTTCACAGCTTATGGTTATCTTACAAGACTTTCTAAGAGTGGTAACTCCATCTCCAATCTACTTTTCTCTCTTAAAGAAATACAAATTTAACTATAGAAGTAACATTTGGAAAATGTGGAAAATGTAAAGGAAATAAACAGTCTTCATAATCTGACCACCCCCTGAAAACTACTATTAATATGATTTGGTTTGAAAAAAATAAAAGGAGAGTTTTACTCCTGGAAAGGACCACTGTCTCTATTCAATACTTTGCAGCAAACGTTAACCTTAGTGATGCTGGGTGGAGGAAACACAAGTCATGTAAAGGTGATTTTATTTGGCAAGATTTACTTCCTGGCTAGCACCTAAAGGGAGAAGAACAAGGAGAAAGCATTGGTTTCCATAAACCCCTAAGACAAGGAATGCACTGTGCAAATCCAGCACCAAGGAGAGCGCCAAGTGGGACATTCAACTCAATTTTATGGACACTTGCATATGTCTTCCAACCCAGAAAAACAGCAAAAACGTTATTTTTTAAATCATTAAGTAAATACAATGTCAATATTTAATTTAAGCCAAGCTGTCTTTAGAACACACTTAGGGTTTCTAATAAGTTCTCCATCTTCCATCCTATATTTTTTCTACCTGACCTCACATTTCTGGACTTTTCTGTTACAGAGCACAAAGGCACTAAAAGCACTATCTATCACCACTATCACCCTCTCCATCCCCAACTTTTTCATTTGAACATGAATGCTGAACCCTGCTCTTTCCTTTGCATTTGTTGCTTTGCAGGATCCATGAATTGCCTATGACCCTGGGCCCTACTTATCTACTCACTGCCTGGGATCTTTAGGCTCCTAGGGGACATTTCATTTTACTGACCTATCAACAACTCAAAGTTGAATTTGTCATCACGTCTCTCTTCAACACGGACCCTCTCTCCCCTCTTGTTTCCGCCCATCTAACCAACTCCATTTGTCAGTCTTTCAGGAGGATCCTCTCTTCAGTCACTGGCCATTCCCTGTGCATACATAACCTGCTGGTTTTTACCTCCTTATCTTTGTCCAGACTGTTTCCACCACCAGGGAAGCAGAGGTTTCAATATCTCCATTGACACTTCAGAAATTCTAACAAAATTTATCTACATCTATACCTGTCACCTCCAAGCATTCATGTGTTTATATTGGGCTATGTGTCTATGTTGCTTATGTTCTTGACTTATTAGTACTGACATTAATGATTATAACTTATTTAAGGGCTACTCTGTGCTGGGAGATCTTTTTAAAAGAAACATAGGCAGAAAGAGAAGAAAAGTAACTCAGAATACTAAATGGCTATGACTCGACAGGTATCAAGAAGTAGCTCTCCCAATCCCCCAAATTCTTTCCTTGCCCAACCTGTCATGCCTAAATCCTCTAATAAGAGGGCATGTCATTGGGAACTAAAGGTTTTCACCCTCCCCTCCTTCAGCACTCCCCCAACCCCATCCCATCCCACCCCTACTGTTGAGTGCAAAGACTTCTGGGAGCAGTAACATTCTAAGCTGTTAACAGCTAAAGCCTTCACAGAGGATTCTCCTCACAGTGACAGTTAGCTAAAGATAGTGAATGGGAGAGGTCCTTCAGGAATTGATTGGGAGTGAGAATGCAAGAGGAAAGGAAATAACCAGCTTTATGAAGAGGTAGACCCCAGGCTCATGTTCCTCCTAACCTACTGAGAGAGTGTGTTGTGCCATGTTTAGAGCCTCACTCCTTCCTCAGCCATTCCTGCATGCCTCCAAGAGTGATCACTGGGCTCAGCCCCACAGGGGACCCAGAGATGAATCAGACATGGATCCTGCCCTCGAGGAGCTCACTGTCTAGTGGTAGAAAAGTGCCAAGTGCCATAGCAAAGGCAATTCCAAGGGCCATAGGGCTTCAGAAGAAAGAAAGATGCAGGCTGGTCCTCAAGAAAGGCCTGCTAGAAGAGGTTGCATTTGAGCTGGACTTAGGAAGGTGACAGGAAACTTTCCACAGGCAGAGATTGGAGGTGGTGCTAGTTATGGTGATGGACACCTTCAGTCCAAGACTGTGATCTGTAGGGGGGGGGTAGGTAGTTGGAGAAAGGTGGGAAAAAGCCCAAGGAGACTCTGGGTGTTTTCTCCAGTAAGGACACCAGGAATGACACTTTATCTGCTTTAACATTTTGCCCAATGTTGTCCAGATGAAAATAAGTAATTATTTATTTATAGGGAGTAATGGCTAAAAGTTGAGAACTCGGCTGGAACAACAAGTGCTCTCTGAGAGTGGTTAGGTTGATCCTCAGTCCCATTATTCTATGAGTCTGTGTTTGGAGGGAGAGCCAGTGATACACCTCTGGGCCTAGGCAAGGTCTCTTAGTGAATGCCCTCAAGTAAGCAATGATGCTTCAAAGTAGAATGGGAGACGGGACCCCAAAGAGTGAATATGATCAGAACAGTTCACTTTAATTTGCCAGAGTATCAGGTTGATGTTTAGTTCATGTCTGCCAATAGAAACAGTATGGGTACATGTTTTGAAGAGTGTAGGCAGAAATGAGAAAGAGGAGGACTGGAGTTGACATGGGTAGAGAGGAGTTGGTAATAAATTGCTTGAGGAGAACCAAAAAAAAAAAAGGTCAAGAAGGGGCAACTGAATGATAAGATAAAAGGGGAAACGTATTTAAGAAGTCCACACTTAAATATTTAATTTAATTCAGTTCTTTTTTTTTTTCCCCTTTGTTGCTGTTTTAGAATTTTAGCTCTACCATTTTGTAGAGACTACAGAGGGATCTTGTGAAAATTTTTCTTTGGCAGGGAAATCATTACCCAAAACATTACTCCTTTAAAAATGTTTGTACAACCTCCAAGAACAATTTTTAATCTTTCATGGCATAATACCCTTTGGACTTTTGTTTTTAAGCCCAGATATAAACAGTATTTCCCCAGGATTCTAGTCATTCCCAGTGAGCTGAATTTAGTCAGCAGTAACCATAGCCTTGGAAGAAAAAGCAACCCAATGATACGTGATAGAAGAGAAGTTGGCAGATGAATTAGGTCTAGTCAACCAAAGAATGAAGAGCACAAGACTCAGACCTGAGAGAGTAGTAGTATACCTTGGATGGCGGCATTAAAAAAAAAAAAGAAAGGCATAGTGGGTTAGTCAGAGAAGGGTCAGCATGCAGACCTATGGTTCCTGATCCTAAGAATCCTCTGGTGGGAGGAGGAGACATTCATTTTCTGCTTGATGTTTTATACACATGGCTGGGGGGTGGGGAGGATCCTTGACCTTAGAGGTGTAGCCCTACCATCCAGCATGAGGTGAACCCTGATTCTGGTCAACCCAGGATCTAAAAGGCTAAATTGACCTAATTTGGAAAGGAAGCTTTGTGCCCTCTAAGTTTTATGCTTAATGTCTACCATTGTTGGGCAAGAACTATCATACAATAGTGCAGATTATCTCAGTATCATCAGAGACTGGGAGTCAAATGACAAGGAGCAACATGGCCAACTCGACTACTTGGAGTCAGATTGGCAATTTGCCAAGTGTGAGAAATTGCCTTTGGGGATATGCCCACATGAATTTTTTCAGCCTCTAAACTCAGTCTTTCTAGCCTTTGCCTCCTGTAAGTTACCTTAAAAGTCCAGTTTTTCTATACCCATTCTATACCCAACCCGAGCAAATTAACCCTTACTGTGGCAGGTCCCTTTGGATCTGATTTCTCTTCTGACAGTTTCCCCCTGGTCTAATTGAATTATCTCACCTAGGGAGGTGATTTCCTTTCTTAGCTTTCTGTTCACTTCTCTTTGCCTCTTTCTCCTTCCTGCCGTTTCTCTGATCACACTTTGCTGGACTTCAGTCTTACTGGTGTCCAATTTGTCCCCTACAATTGTTTTCTCTTTCTGGGGTTGATGATTTTCTTAAGGGAAATGTTCTTGTTGTGCTTTTAAACAAACAAAAAAAAACCCCACAATAGTTGCACTAACAGGGAACTTCAATCATTTGATACACTAAAAAGGCACTGAAGAGGAATGTAATGTGGTGGAAATACTCTTCATTGAAGGAGGGAAAACAGCAGGAGCTGGTTTCCAGTGTACGGCTAGAGGAGGAGCTGGGGGGTGGTACTGCTTAGACTCCACAAGTGGCACAGGAGGTCCAGAGCTTCAAGCCTCACAGCTGTGGTGGAAACAGGCTCTGTAGGTTTTATTCTTGAAAGTCTCTGACTATTAGCAGAGTGAAATTGGCTCCTTAATGCTGTCACATGTGACTCAAACCTCTTTCTAGTGCACCTGATCATTTGCTTCAGAGATGTTTTCCTATGAAAAGAGCTGAAAAGCACCATAGTGATTTCTAGAGAGTCTTAGCTCTGAAAGATAAGCTAA